>NW_028073284.1:0-1382 GCF_014824575.4 Sturnira hondurensis
ACAATGTGGATTGTGCTCATTGTATAAGATTAGATAATGTGAAGCATATCAATGTCAACATTTAAAGGAAATATCGTGCTGTGGTATAATGGAGAGAGAGAGAGAGAAATCAGGTCGTGTTCTGACCAAGGATGGAACCAGCAACCTTTTGGTGCACAGGACGACATTCCAATCCACTAAACCACCTGGCTAGGGCAGATTTTGCTCATAGAATCTGTACTGTGACTTGACTTACCTCCGTGCTAATAATGTGCCACTGTGGTCTCCAGCTGTACAGTTAATGGACTTTCCTTTTTAGAAAGATTAGTGATTTCCAAGCACTGACTCATAATCTTTTTCTCCTTTGATTCCCTCTGCATTGAAAAGAAGAAGGAAAGGAATTACAGATGTAGGTGTATGGTCAGTTCCCAACTCCCATATCACAGATGTGGAAATTTAAGTCAGGAGCCCCATTTCTTTCCGGGGTTTGCAGAGGCCCTCGAAGACTGCAAGTACCCTGAATGTGCCCCCATCCCGGCTGCTGCTGCTGGCTCCAGTGTGACTGAGAGTGCTGTACCTGTCTGGGACTCCAGTGCCCCACAGAAAGTTACAGGCATGTCTCTTGGCTTCTCACACCTTTTTATTGCTGTCATGACTCGTTGTCAGGTGATTCCATGTATACCAATCCACAGATAGCAATGCACTGGATGCACCCAGATATCTCAATTCAAGGGAACTCCTCCCTGAGTGGTCAACTTGGCATGCCACGACACCAATGATGAACTCTCCTTCTCCCAGGGAGTTTGGTGGCCCTACATTTTGTAATTATATGCATAGCATGTCGAACACAAATTGCCTGCCAGTAACATAGAATATGTATTATAAGGAACTGTATGTGTGTGCATGTACTTATTCACTAAGCAATTTGTTCTGCATCAATGAGCTACGCTGTGTTGACCCCCTAACAAGCTTGGATGTTCTCAGCAGGTCAACTCCTGAATGTCATAGAGAATTTGGGAACAATGAAACAATGAATATCCCAGCCACATTGCTGGATGTTCATGTGGCCAAGGAGATCTGTTTCAAAAAATAAACATGGTTCTAACATCCAGTTGAGGTTTAGACATATTATTTTACTTAGGATTCACATTCAGTTGAAACTAGCTTTAGCAAAAATTAAATGATTTACTGTATTCAATTCAATTAAAAAAACAGACTTCCAGTTTTAGGCACATCATGCTCATTCTAACAACACCATCAAGGCTTTTACTCTTTCCCTTCTCAGTCCTTTTTATAGCTGCCTTTGGCTCTTATTTTAGAAAGTAACCTTTCTGTGTCAGAAAAGGTGAGCCTAGGAAATTCAACTTAAACCATCCTTACAGTCAAGAGTTCCAAAGGAAGAG
>NW_028073285.1:0-891 GCF_014824575.4 Sturnira hondurensis
TCCCACGTCCCCTGAGAAAATCCACAGGCCCGAACTCATGTCCACTCAAGTCCGAACACAGACACGACTCCTGCCCTGCCTCTCAGGCCCCTGCTGTCTGAACACGCCCCCCCTTCCTCCACGCGCATCTCGACCGTGAAGTCCATTCTGGGGGACTTCCTGGGGAATGCGGTCTCTCTGGTATTCCACTCTCTAGGCAAGTCCTCTGGTGCCACAGGAGCCCAGGGGGTCCGGGGTGAAAAGACTCTGCTGGGCCTTGAACACACGGTGAGAAAAGCTCAGGGCAAACCCAGGAACACGATGCCTGGCTCCTCCCCTTGCACAGACTCGGCTTCAGACAGAGCCAGAGTCCAGCACCTTCACTGCGCCTCCCCGTTCCTCCAAGCTCGGACCATCTCGCACCAGTGCGTCCTGGTCTCCCACCCCTTGCCCCCCACAAGTCCAACAGGAAGCCCAGACAGCATCACCGTCGGACGCTGGCTGATTCCAGCACCAGTCTAAGGCTCCCCTGGTTCAATGCTCGCACGCGTCCGAGACCGGACGGTGACGCACCGCCTGGGCGGCACCGGCCACCTCTTTCCCAGGCTCCAGGCAAAATGAGGACTTCAGCGCCTTGCTGAAGAAAGGAACGGTTTCCAGACGGGGACAGTAGAGGCACAGGGCTGACCTGTCACAGGCCCCTCTGTGTCCAGGGCTGTGTGTGACTCACAGCCGAGTGCCCAGAGAGCCAGCCCTGCTGCTCCGGGCCACAGAGGCCGCGCGTGTACCCCCCCCCACCCCGGCCTCTCCAGTCCAACACTCTCAACGCTGCCCTCACCTCTCGCTTCCATGCCGCTCTCCGTTCAGGCCGAGGAAACCACTGTCCTCGGCGGGTGCGTCCCACACCGCTCC
>NW_028073286.1:0-1767 GCF_014824575.4 Sturnira hondurensis
TCATGTGAATAGATCCCAAAAGTCCTTAGCACAAAGAAACCTCATTTCCATTATTTTTCTTCCATTATCTCATCTTCTTTTCTCTGCCTTTTCATTTCCTTGTGCCTGTATTAAATGACAGATGTTATCTGTATTTCTCTGGTAATCATATCACAAGATATGTAAGTCCAGTCATTATGCTATGCATCTTACACTTTAACAGTGAGGAATGATCATAGCTCTGAAGAACTGGAAGGAAAGTGAGGCAAAAAATAAATTAGATGTTTTCAAGGCTAACATTGTCTTGGCCAACATGCATCTTGAAAGATGGTCAACATTAATGATGATTAGAGAAATTTAAGTCAAAACTATATTGAGAGGTAATTTAACACATGTTAGGGAGTTAATATTAAAAAGAAAATTACACAATATAATGAATGTTTGGAAGAATATGGGAAATAAGAATCCTTGAGTACACACTAGAAAGAAACAATACAAATGATTTTCATAAATACAAAGTGAATGTGTCATATTATACAGCAATTGGACTCCTGAGTGTATGTCTAAAGTCATTTCAAAGAGACTATTAGAGACCCCTGACGATAGCAGCATATTCATAACAGACAATAGATGGAAACAACCTACATACCCCTTGATGGATGAAGGCATAAACAAATGTGGTACATACATACACCGGAATACTGCACAACACTGAAGATGGAAATCCTGTCAGATGCTTCAGCCTGGATGGAACTTGAGGACTTTATCATGGGAGAAATAAAATAGTTACTAGAAGACAACACTGTATGATGCCTCATATGCAAGGTGTCTTAGTCAAGTGTATCAAAACAAGAAGTAGAATGGTCAGTGTCAGAGCTGGGAGGAGGTGAAGGTGATTTATGTGTATAAAATATCAGACTTAGTAAGATAAAGGAGTTCCTCATCCTGTTTTATGTCAATGCAAATATACCTAACATTACTGAAGTGTAAACTTCCGATAGCTAAGGTGGTACACCTTTTTAAAACTTTTTTCTGCCACAATTAACAATTTTAAAAATATATAAAACTAGATTTCACATTTTTTATGCTGTTCCCATTACATCTGGTCTGTGAGACCTGTCCACACCATGTAACAGGTCAGTCCCATCTCGGACACCACCAGTACCTCCCTTTGCACTGCACTGTGGTGAGGTTCCTGTTTTTGTCCTTGTTTACTTTTTCTCCTTTGCTAAGAGAAGCAGAGAATGGAGTAGAGAGGGAGACATGTGGGGCCAATAGGCAGATCAGGGGGTTCTGCCTCAGTTTACCTCCTTTGTAAACTCAACCTGGGCATTTTGTCCCAAATGTTCTCCCCATTTATGTGACTATGCTTCAATTGTGCACTTTCCTAATTTTATACAGATTATTGGGAAACATAGAATTATAAGTGAAATGCAACTTTAGTATGCTGAACTGTGGTTACAGTGGTTATGGAAATAAAAAAATACTTTTGTATTNTATTTGCTCTGCTATTACCTCATGATTAAAGTTCAGTTGGTATGAACTTTTATCAATAGGTTTCTGAAAGCATTGGGGCAGTAACTGCAAAATTATTCATAACTATACTTTTCAGTTATAGATATTGCTTTTTAAATCTCAGCATTGCATCAATTCTGAACTATTAATTTTATTTATATTCTTTATATTAATGTTTTATTTATATATTAAAACAACTGCTAGCTAAGGTAATTCGTTAGGTACTTGTAGCAATAGTAACACGCAAAATTCTGCCCAAGGCATCATATGGAC
>NW_028073287.1:0-686 GCF_014824575.4 Sturnira hondurensis
ACTGCTCTGTGTTTTCGCCCTTAGAGTGCAGAGTAACACCTTAGTGGACTGGTTTCATATCTATGCCTCTGTGGCTAACCAATCAGCAGCTGGTTCGGCACTGAACAGCACATTGGCTGGCTTTCCAATTCTCCTGCTTCTGTCTCAAGTTGATTTCAGAACCAGTGAAACAATAAACATCTGTTGTGGAATGCTATCTGGACTGGCATCTATGCTGGGGCAAAGAAGCAGTATGACCAGCGAAGCCATTAAGTGCCTACCCCATATGGAAGGGCTCAGGGTAGCCACAGCTGAGGCCATGGAGTTGGCTGCACCAGCTCCCCTTTGCATTGAGAACCCCAAAGGACAAGCCCAGGTGGGCTGGATTCCAACAGGTCTGTGTCAGACTCAGACTGTAGAGCATTTCTGAGAGGCAGGGGATGATGCATGGGCTGCAGTTCCTACTGCATCTCTCTGTGTGTTTCACACAGGTGGCCTTACTTGCTGGGAAATTGGAATGGGGATGGCCCTTTTGCCTTCTCCAATTCAGAAAACTTCTGTAAGCCAGCCAACACACTGGGAAGCATTTAAAGTGCAACACCGGGTAAAGCATACCCCGTGGGGGTATTATCCATTAGCAGTTTTGTTTTTTTTGCTGAGCTGCTTCTGTAGTCACTGAGACTGAGATAACTGCTTTGGCTTTGCAC
>NW_028073288.1:0-1913 GCF_014824575.4 Sturnira hondurensis
GGTTCATTTGTTCCTGGGCTACAGGGACATTTCGTAGGAAGCGGGTTTCCCATGATAAGTCTCTACCATTTGTGTACAAGTATCCTTTTCTGGCACTTATGAGGAAGGTGCTGTTTTATCTGCAGAGTAAAGCTTTCGCCCTTTCTTCTTTCTTGGGCAATAGGCACATTTTGTAGGAAGCGGGTTTCCCAGATAATCTCTACCAATTCTGTACAAGTATCCTTTTCTGGCACTGCTGCAGAAGGTGGTGTGTTATCTGCAGAGTGAATCGTTTTCCCTTTCTTCCTTCCTGAGCAATAGGGCCATTTCGTAGGAAGCGGGTTTCCCAGATAAGTCTCTACCCCTCATGTAGAAGTATCCTTTTCTGGCACTGCTGCAGAAGGTGGTGTGTTATCTGCAGAGTGAATCGTTTGCCCATTCTTCTTTCCTGGGAAAAAGGGACATTTCGTTGGAAGCGGGTTTCAAACGATAAGTCTCTATCCCTTGTGTAAAAGTATCGTTTGGAGGCACTGCTGGGGAAAGTACTGTGTTATCTGCAGAGATGAGCGTTTGCCCTTTATTCGCTCCTGGGCAATAGGCACATTTCGCAGGAAGCGGGTTTCCCACGATANATAAGTCTCTACCCTTTTTGTAGAAGTATCCTTTTCTGGCACTGCTGAGGAAGGTGCTGTGTTATCTGCAGAGTGAAGCTTTTGCCCTTCTTCTTTCCTGTGCAATTGGAACAATTCGTAAGAAGCGGGATTCCAAGATAAGTCTCTGTCCTTTGTGTAGAAGTATTCTTTTCTGGCACTACGGGGTAAGGTGTTGCGTTATCTGCAGAGTGAGGCATTTGCGGTTCATTTGTTCCTGGGCTATAGGGACATTTTGTACGAAGCGGGTTTCCCACGATAAGTCTCTACCAAATGTGTAGAAGTATCCTTTTCTGGCACTGCTGCGGAAGGTGCTCTGTATCCTGCAGAGTGAGGTGTTTCTCGTTGCTTTGTTGCTGTGTAATAGGCACATTTCATTGGAAGCGGGTAACCCACGATAAGCCTCTATACCTTGTGTTAAAGTATCCTTTGCTGGCACTGCTGGGGAAGATGCTGTGTTATCTGAGGAGAAAAGCGTGTGCCGTTTATTCATTCCTGGGCAATAGGGACATTTCGTAGGAAGCGGGTTTCCCAGATAAGTCTCTACCAAATGTGTAGAAGTATCTTTTGCTGGCACTGATGGGGAAGGTGCTGTGTAATCTGCAGAGTGAAGCGTTTGCCATTTATTGGTTCCTGGGCTATAGGGACATTTCGTAGGAAGTGTGTCCCCACTATAATACTCTACCAATTGTGTAGAAATATCCTTTGATGGCACTGCTGGGGAAGGTGCTGTGTTATCTGCAGAATTAATCGTTTGCCCTTTATTTGTTCCTGGGCAATAGGCACATTTCGTAGTAAGCGGGTTCCCCAGGATAAGTCTCTACCCTTTTTGTAGAAGTATCCTTTTCTGGCATTGCTGAGGAAGGTGCTGTGTTATCTGCAGAGTTAAGCGTTTGCCCTTTTTTCGTTCCTGGGCAATAGGACCATTTCGTAGGAAGCGGGTTTTCCAGGTAAGTCTCTGTCAATTGTGTAGAAGTATCCTTTTCTAGCACTGCTGCAGAAGGTGGTGTTTTACCTGCAGAGTGAAGTGTTTGCCCTTTCTTCCTTACTGGGCAATAGGGAAATTTCGTAGGAAGCGAGTTTCTCACGATAAGTCTCTACCCTTTTTGTAGAAGTATCCTTTTCTGGCACTGCTGAGGAAGGTGCTGTGTTATCTGCAGAGTGAAGCTTTTGCCCTTTCTTCTTTCCTGGGCAATAGACACAATTCGTAGGAAGCTGGATTCCAAGATAATTCCCTACCCATGGTGTAGAATTATCCTTTTCTGGCACTGCTGCGGAAGGTGC
>NW_028073289.1:0-563 GCF_014824575.4 Sturnira hondurensis
CAAGAGGTTAAGAATAGTATAGGCAGTGGAGAAGCCTAAGAACTTATATGTACGACCTATGGACATGAACTAAGATGGGGGGGATACTGGTTGGAGGTGGGTGCAGGGCAGAAGGAAATAAAGGGAAGAAAAAATGAGACAACTGTAATAGCATAATCAATAATACATACTTAAAAAAAACAAGGCCCTGGCTGGTGTAGCTCAGTGTATTGAGCGTGGGCCTGCGAACCAGAGAATCGCAGTTCGATTCCCAGTCAGGGCACATGCCTGGGTTGCAGGCCAGTTCCCTGCAGGCCAACTCCCAGCAGGGGACACACGAAAGGCAACCATACATTGATGTTTCTCTCCCTCTCTCCTTCCCCTCTAAAGATAAATAAATAAATAAATCTAAAAAAAATAATAATATATACTTAAAAAATGATGATAGTGACCAATAAGTGAGCACAGACTGAGGGTGGCTATGTGCTATGGGCTTTATGTGCTCTCATTTAATTTTTACCAAAAAACTGTGACATAATAATTATTATTATCTGACTTTTAAGATGAGATTTGAAGATACTAGT
>NW_028073290.1:0-674 GCF_014824575.4 Sturnira hondurensis
GGGGTCGGTCTGAGCTCAGTGGGGACAGAAAGAGGGGGCAGGGCTGTGGGGAGACGGTGGGGGGGAACACTGACTCTCTGGCATGGCGGTATCTAAGTGACTTCTTAATCAAGGCTGGGAAGGACAGAGAGGTAATTAAAACACAATATACATCAGAAACTCAAGGTCAGTCTGAGAGACTGGGACTCTGTCCTGAGGGCACTGGGAAGCCTCAGGAGGGCTGCGAGCTGGGGGGGAATAGGGTGGCCCAGATGTCAGAAAGCCCCCGTGGGGGGGATGGACTGGAAATGGTGGAGACAGGAGGAGGCTGGGCTAGCGGTCCTGGGGGAGGGATGAGGGCAGGGCTGTGGTCCCAGGGACAGAGGGGAAGGGAGGAGGTGGGGAGGGGCTGACTGCAGGCTGCACCTCGGGCTACCAGGCTGGGTGGGCGGTGGCATCCACTTCCTCTCAGTCCCCGAGGCACCTCCTGGGGCAGCAGTTGGGGTCCGGAGACCAGAGGGGTGCTGAGTTGGAGGTGGGTGTGGAACTGCCAATGTGGCCGGGTAGGGAAGGACAACATCCCCCAGCGTGTCCCCATCTGGCCATGTGGCCTGCAAATGCGCACACAGTGGGCAAAGTGACACAGCTTCCCGCAGGACCCTGCAGGCCCAGGACAGGGGCAGCGAGATCAGCTT
>NW_028073291.1:0-520 GCF_014824575.4 Sturnira hondurensis
CCTAATATAGTGTCTTAAAGAACTACAGAAAGGAAACCAAAAGGAGCCCAAAACCAGCAAAATAAAGGAAATATAAGGACAAATAGAGGACCATTGGCAGAGTTGCTTAGTAGGTAAGAGTGCTGTCCTGTACAGCAAGTGGCCATGGGTTTGATTCCCAATCAGGGCACATACCTCAGTTGTGAGTAAAGTCCGAAGATAAGGCACATAGGGAGGCAACAAGTCAATGTCTCCCTCAGGTCAACGTTCTTTCTCCCTCTTCCTGTGTCACCCTTTCTCTCTTCAATCAATAGGCATATCCTCAGGCGAGGAATGGGACAAAAAATAAAGGATAAAAATCAGAGCAGAACTAAATTATATAGAGAACAAAGAAACTATAAAAAGTGAAGGCAATAAGAAGCTGGTTATTGAAGAGAGTAATAAAATGGACAAACACCTGGCAACACTCACTAAAAAAAAAGAGAAGATTCTAACAAAATCAGAAACCAGAAACAAGTCACCACAGACACCACAAGAATAC
>NW_028073292.1:0-559 GCF_014824575.4 Sturnira hondurensis
TATTTTTCTGCAATTGGTTACATTTGTTTCTAGTGTAAATATGCTAACTAGATTTGCAGAGTGATTGTATGTCTAGAGGTGTTTTTTGGGGGCGGGGGAGCAAATAAAAGAGGTAATGAATATACTGCCCTGAAATGAGAATGTACTCAAATCTGCACAATTTATTTTCACTTGCAAATTAGGTTCCCTTTGTATCTATAATGTTTTCCTTGTTTAAAGAATCATTCTTCAGACACACACACACACACACACACACACACACACACAGCAACTGTTCTTAGGAATCATGATTTTTAAAAAATACATTTTTGGGGGTAAGGTTAAATCGACAATCTAAGCCTATAAAGTTTTGATCCACTTTGTCAGAGATCGTAAAAGCAGATTTCTGGCACTGATGACGCTGTACTGTGTGACTTAGGTCCGGGACAACACCAGACAAAAAGGGCAGCCCTACAGGAAAGGTACACCTCAATGACTATTTGCGGCAAATGACATTAATAGAATGATTGTCTCTTTTAATTTTGTCCATTGGCCAACATTTTACTTATAATACTTTCAG
>NW_028073293.1:0-653 GCF_014824575.4 Sturnira hondurensis
TTGTCTATTTTGTTTATCTTTTCAAAAACCAACTCCTGGATTCATTGATCCTCAGAATTGTGCTTTTAGTCTCTATGTCATTCAATTCTGCTCTGATCTTGCTTATTTCCTTCCTTCTACTTGCTCTGGGCTGTTTTTGTTGTTGTTCCTCGAGTTATTGCAAGCTTCAGGTTAGGTTGTTTGTTTGAAATGTTTCTCTCTTCTTTAGGTAAGCCTGTATTGCTATGAACTTTCCTCTCAGGACTGCCTTCACTGTGTCTCATAAGTTTTGGCTTGTTTTGAGGTCATTTTCCTTTGTTTCCAGAAGCTTTTTGATTTCTTCCCTAATTTCTATCTTGACCCATTGTTGTTCAATAGCATACCATTTAGTCTCCATGATTTTGGGTGTTTTGGTTTTTTTCCTGTGGGATTGCTTTTCCATTTTAGTCCCTGTGATCAGAGAAAATGCTTGGTATAATTTCTATTTTCCTGAATTTGTTGAGACTCATTTTGTGCCCTGTCATGTGGTCTATCTTGGAAAATATTCCATGTGCATTTCAAAAGAATGTGTATGTAGCTTCTTTGGGATGGAGGGTTCCATATATATCAATTAGGCCCATTTCATCTAGGGTGTCGTTTAATGCTGCAATATCTTTGTCGATATTTTGTTTGGA
>NW_028073294.1:0-1564 GCF_014824575.4 Sturnira hondurensis
CTGTCGCTGGGGCCCACGCGTTTCGTCCCACTACACTCGAATGTGCCACCGCGGTCAGCCCTCCACTGCTGGGTTTGCTCCCTGGGGCCTGTGTGGTCCATCTCACTGTGCGTGAATGTGCGACTGCGGTCAGTCTGCCCCACACCCCAACTGGGTCCGTGCTGCCTGTGAGCCTGGGTCTGGCATGGGGGCAGGAGGGGGATCTTTCCTGCCCCACCCTGCTCTGCTGCTGGCTCTGCCCCTCTTACCGGTCCGGGTTGAATGGTTTGTTGTTGTTGGACTTCCGTATAGTTCAATTTTCTGTTCTTTGGCTGTGTCTTTGTTTACTAAACCTTTGTTGTATTCAAACTTGGTTGTGGGAGAAGGCACAGTGTTTGCACCTATGCCTCCATCTTGGCGGAAGTCCTCGCTTATATATTTTTTAAATGGATGACAGTATTTAATCCTCTATAATATTTAGAATCATTTGGTACATTATAAGAAGATATAACAGATTTATTTCAGAATGTCGAATTTTACAATATGCCTAAAATTATATTCTTGCAACTATTTATATTTATGGTGAAAATTTTTAAGTGTCAACTTAAAAATATACAGAAAACAGAGTTTTTGAAAATCCTTTTAGGGGCCACATGGGAAAGAATGTGTGACTCCCAGCATCCTAAGAAGACTGGCTGGGACCCAGATCTGGGGCCTCTTCTCCGGCTGGGTGTGCCATAGCCCAGAAACTCCCCTACCTGCTCACTCGTTCTCACCATCCTCCTGACTCTTGGAGGCAACAAGTTTATTCCATCACCCTCACCTTCAACTGTACTCTCACAAACGCACAGACTCCCACGTAGAACTTGCCGTTGCTAAAATCAAGAAAATCTAGGAGTAGGAAAGAAAACCAGTAGGAGAAGATACTGATCCCTGTGCTTCACCCATATTCTTCCTGCTGGAAACCAAATACACCTACCCGACATCCTCACCCAAAAAGTACTCTTATCATAAATTAGACAATGCCAAGTAAAGGAGATGAAGAAGTCACCATTGCCAGGAAGCATACTCACCAACATTCTGCTGTGTAATGGAGTGGGCCCAGCCATTTTGCCCAAACATCTCATTGGCTAGATTAATTACCTGGTGACCTTCAATGTAACAAACCTGAAGAGAGGCGGAGCCAGCAGCGGAGCTGGGTCGGGCAGGACAGATCCCCCGATCTAGGCGCGCAGGCAGCCCAGAACCAGTCGGGGTGTGGGGCAGACTGACCGCAGTCGCACATTCGCGCACAGTGAGACGGACCACACAGGCCCCAGGGGGCGAACCTAGTGGTGGAGGGCTGACGGCGGTGGCACACTCGTGTGCAGTGCAACAAAACGCGTGGGCCTAGTGATGGTGGTGGCTGCGGCGCCGGGGCCTCTGCGGCAGGCGGCAGGCAGCAGATGGGAAGCCATTGTCCCTCTTTGACCCCCACCCCCACATACAACGTCACAACCCAGCGACTTAGTTGCCCTGCTCTAGTGAACACTTTAGGGCTCCGATCCTGCTCTGGAACAGGCACAAACAGCCCAAAAGATGGTGC
>NW_028073295.1:0-585 GCF_014824575.4 Sturnira hondurensis
CCTCTGAGCCTCTTCATGGGCCTTATCCAACACCAGCCTCTGCTCATGCCCCATAAGCAAAGAATTTAGTAAGGCTCGTGTGTCTGCCCCGTTGGGATGATGAGTGGCAAAAACAGACACAACCAAATGAGTCATTTTAGCAGGATCACGTCCATGAGAAGGGTTTGAGCTTTTCCAGTTCGACAGATCTGATGTAGGAAACAGAGCATGTGCCCAATAGCATCCAGCAGGCTGGCTCTCTGGCCCCACTCCCACCGGAAGTCTCTGAAAAGGATTATCGCCCTGCCGAGGGAGGGGCTTTTCTCCACCAAATCTGGTTCCCCGACGGATTCCAGAGGGCGATGCCAGTTCAGGCCCACTTTCCCCAGTTCCCTCATCTGAGTGGATTCCCTGGGGCTGCGGGAACTCTGACCAGCCTGCAGCAGCCCTAATATCTGGATCTGCCTGGCCCCTCTCCTCTGAGCTTCTATGTTTCACATGTAAATTATCTTTTCTCTGAGCCATTAACTTATTTTCCTCTTTTTTTTTTCTTTTCAACTCTGCATGCATCTTTATCATGTAAACCCCAAAACTAGGTAAGGCAAT
>NW_028073296.1:0-1226 GCF_014824575.4 Sturnira hondurensis
TCCGGTGAGCCTGTTGATGGTAGAAATCAATCAACTTTAACTCTGAGTTCTGTTTGAAGCCTGCCTGCATCGGGGTCGTGTTAAGATTTACGTATTTGTATGTTTGCGTAAATGTATATTCACGCGTTCATTTATTCTCTCCTTCCTTCCCTCCAGGGCTCATCAGTGGAAGTGACCACATCCAATGACGATGGCAAACAATACAGCGACGGCGAATGGCATGAAGTAATCGCTATTCGGCACCAGGCTTTTGGCCAAATCACGCTCGATGGGCAATATACCGGTACAAACGTCCTTGGTAGATGACGATGATTCTGTTGATGTGCTGCTGGTGCCACACTCTTCTGTTATCTATATTTTTTATACCCGTTCTTTTCCCCTTTTCTCCACTCAACCGCTTCCAAATTGCTGTTGAGTCTACGTTCGGTTGCTCCTACAGTGAAGTCTGGCAACCAGTTGCTTGTTCGTAGAGGGCATTTCTGCAAAGCAAAGAAAAGACGAAGTCATCAGTAGCAATTTTGTATCTGGAACAGTTCTTTACAATTTGAAAGGGCATGAGCTTAGGTTTTCTCCCGTTACTTTTGACTTCGAGAAGACGAATAAAACAAAGCAGTGATTATATGCATTTCAGAGATGAGGAAACCGAGGCTCAGAAAAGGTAAATAATTGCTCCCAAGTTTGGTAGGCAGCATTCTTGGGGGACAGACATACCCTATCTTTGCAAATCCAAGGTTAGTATCCTCTCCATCCTACCCTATGTGGCATCACCCTGCAATTACAAAACAGTTACAGGATCTGTATGGTGATTCAGGCTTTTATTAATTTATTCAAGAGATACAGAATTATAATGAGCACCTACTGTGTGCCAGGCATTGCTCTAGGAAATCTGGACACAAAAAGAAAAACTTACATTTTAGGTGGGAGAGGGGCAGGCAACAAAATAAATAAATACTGACCCATCAGTTATGTGCTGAGAATATTAAGTCAGACAAGAGGGAAAGGGGTGAATGTGTGTGTTTGTGTGTGTGTGTGTGTGTGCGCGCGCGCGCGCACGCACTGGGGGAGGATGCTTTGATTTTTTAAGAGAATGTTAGAGGTGGCCTCTGTGGTAAGGTGACACCCGAGCAGAGACCTAAAGGGGGTGTTAGGGTAAATTAGGAAAGTGTTCAGCGGCAGGATGTTTTGAGCCAGGTGATCAGTGGGCACCAGGGACCCAAGGTGAGTGA
>NW_028073297.1:0-622 GCF_014824575.4 Sturnira hondurensis
TGGAAACTTCAGCAGGAAGGGAGCGGGAGTTCTTTGACCCACGTGCTTGTGTCTGGGCCTGTGTGTGAGGTCACATGGGCACATCTGTGTCACTGTGTGTGACACAGGTCGCGTGGAGATTTATCTAGCAAGGCAGAGTCTCAGGCCTGGTGTCTGTGGTGTCACAGACTGGAGCCCAGCTTTGTTTTCACAAAAAGGAACTTTCTCTTTTCAGAGCCTAAGATGGGGAAGAAAAACGTATTGTGCTGGAATGGCTCTCTTCCTTCTTCTCCTGGTTGTTTCCACTACGTTGCCCCACCCCCATCAAGGCCAAGATTTTTCTTTTTTTAACCAAATCTAGCCCCAGGCCACTTTGCCAAGCAGAATGGCTTCACTTGGGCTTCCGCCCCACCCTCGCCAGTTGTGTGCCTTCCAGCACCTTGCCCCCAGCCTGCCCAGCCCGTCCCCCCAGGAGGAGTGCGCCCCCTGGGCTCCATCAGGCCAAAGAGTCGGTGCCTTCATGGGTCTGTATGTTGCTTGGAGGTTTAAATGAACCTGTATCTGTACATGAGGAATACTTAGGACACCATCATATAAGCGCTATATAAATGTTAACTGATGGTATTAGAGGAGGCGATTAGTT
>NW_028073298.1:0-1079 GCF_014824575.4 Sturnira hondurensis
GTATATACCACAGTTTGTGTTCCAGTCGTCAGTGGACATTCAGGTTACCTCCGCCTTCGGGCTACTGTGAACAGTGTTGCTGGAAACGTAGATGCGCAAACATCCTTCTCTGTCCCTTCTCTTTAGTTCTTCCGGGCATATGCCCGGGAGTGGAATTGCTGGAGCACATAGAACTTCCTTTTTGGTTTCTGAGGAACCGCCATACTGATTTCCATCTTCCATCCCACAGTCAGGAGGGTTCCTATTAACCATTGACTTTGAACCGGTCCACCTGGTTGTTTATTTTATGAGAATTGCCTTTATTTTCCATAAGTTCTGGCAGGCAGCAAGAGAGCCCACTTGAAAATTTTGGTTGAAAGTTTGGTTACGATGTTCTCTTCTAGTGTGCCCAGGATTAAGGGATTGGGCTAGCTTTCTGACACGCTTAGCACTTGTGAGCCGTAAGCCCACAGAGATTTTTAGAGTAAGAGCCTTTCGAATATACTGATAGGACTTCATCTCATAAACACCTGCTTTACCACATTAGCTGAGGGTGGCTCGCTTCCGTAGATTAAATTCTTTGTCATGATTCTGAAGAGTTCTCATACAGTGCTTTTTTTTTTTCTTCTGTCCCTCTGCATTATAGACATAAAGGAGACTTAGCAAAACAATACACACACACACACACACACACACACACACACACACACACACACGCCAGTTACGTCCAGTGCTGGAAAATAAGCCCTTTCTTTGGGCTTCATTTTAAATTACCCTTGGAAGAAGACTTAAAGGTATGTTCATCTGTACAGTTTTTACCGCCTGTACCTCAGGTTTTATATGCATTGGACACACGAAGGAAGTGGATTTCTGGGTGGAGGTGAGGCAGCATCTTCCCAAATGTTCCCAAATGTCTTAGATTATTGACACGTTCCTGAGGAATCTCTGACTGCTTTCCACCAGTTTGCAGGGCAGCCTTAAATGTTTAACTCTCGGGTTTGACGGAAGGTTCTGACTCTCCATTGTTGTGACATCACTTTGGTGGGACAATTTAGCCATCAGAATGCTTATACCGAGATTTTCTTTTTTCTTTTCACCAA
>NW_028073299.1:0-704 GCF_014824575.4 Sturnira hondurensis
TTATATATTTTAGATATTAACCATTTTAATTGAAGGGGATAATTAATAAAAAATCTCAAGTAACCAAATACATCTCAAGAAAGAATAAAGCTGGAGGGATCACACTTCTTGATTACAAACTTTATTTTAAAGGTGCAATAAAAACTGTATGGCACTGGCATAAAAACAGACATAGGTCAGTGAAATAGAAACAAAAACACAGACATGTATGGTCAACTAATATTTGAAAGGGGAGTCAAGAATATTTGCAGTATGGTCAACTAATATTTGAAAGGGGAGTCAAGAATATTCAATAGGAGAAGATGGTCTCTGCAAAAATGGTGTAGGAAAAGGTCATTTTGATAGAGGGCAACATGACCAAAAGTAGCTCCAGAAAAGCTCGAGAACTTGCTTGAGGCTGGGGAAGGGTTGAAGGTACGTAAAACATTCACTCTGCTGTATAGGAATTTTCACTGTCTGTACAGGAAATTATGTTTCCTCTTTCAACCCTTGGGAAGACTTAGCCACCCAAGGCTGACACGAAATTCACTAAGTACAAGAGGAGTCTTTCAATCAAGTAGTCTCTGGCCAACTTGCAAAAAGAAAAAAATTGCCTTCCAAATTTGTTATGGTTTCTATTCCTGAAACTTGTGGTATCAAAACCAGTTTCTGGAACTGTAAAGTATTGCTAGAATAAAAGTCCTTCCCCTTTCCAATAAAAATGA
>NW_028073300.1:0-578 GCF_014824575.4 Sturnira hondurensis
GGACTCCACATTTTTGATTTTTTAAAAATCTTACACATCTTTCCACCAAAATTTGTTAAGGGTGTAACTATGTGCTTAGGCACCTATCACATGCAGAGATAAGATTTTACTTAGTTTTTTTTAAAAAATTAATTTGTTAATGTGTGTGTGTGTGTGTGTGTGTGTGAAAGAGAGAGAGAGAGAGAGAGATTTGCAGTGTCTTTTATTTACACACTCACTGGCTGGTTCTCGTACATGTGCCCTGGGGGGCATCGAGCCCACAGCCTTGGCATATCAAAATGATGGTCCCACCAACTGAGCTTCTGGAGACAAGAGTTTAAAAACTGCTAAACACAGACCCAGCCATGGACGAGTTGAGGCCCTGTAGGGAATTAGGGAGTCTCTCTGGGGATTTTATCGCAGAGGCACACAGGCGTGAACCAGGCTGGAGGTGAGATGGAGCTGAGCCCTAATCCCCTGACCTAGCTGAGGCTTCTCCCACAAACCCTGGCTGCCTCCCAGGGCCTCTTGAATAGAGGCTCTTACTTCCTGTGGGAGGCTTACTTGGCCCAGCATCAGGAAGGGCGGCGGCGGGGCTT
>NW_028073301.1:0-655 GCF_014824575.4 Sturnira hondurensis
GCACAGCGACAGCCTGGGGACCTCCCTCCCCCGCTGCCACCACCTCGGTGCCAGGCTGGTTGCTTCCATGAGCCCGCTCTCAACCCAGCTCTGTGTCTCTAAGGAAAATCCCTTCCCTCTCAGATCCCCAGAGCTTCTCTCTGGTCCTGCTAGGTCACTGACCCTGACGCTTTCCTTCAAGGCCGGACCAAGCATGGGTGACGGGCAATGTCATTCAAACCATCAAGGCTCAGGATTAGGCACGGACTTGCCTCCCAAGTGGCCAGGCCCCACTTGCTGCCCAGGCTCCATGCCCTGCCCACGTCAATCAGCGGCACCCAGAAATCTCAAGGCCTGCACATCCAAACCCAGGCCCTAGTGGAAGTCAAGGGCAGCCCGGGTATCACCCTATTTTTCACAATCCCAGGATATTAAAAGCTGAGGAATGATCTAAGTGAGGTGGTGTGTCGAAGGTTCCGTGAGGCAGATTTTTTCCATCCCTTCCGGTGGACTGCCTGGAAGGCCCCTCAGAAGTCTAAACTGTTGTCCCATAACTTCAAGGCCTGGGTCAAGTAGTTCTCCCACCTAGCCCCACTCCATCTCCCCCCAAACTAGACTCCACCGAGAACTTTCAAAAAATCCTGTGACCAGGAATTCCGTGGTTCAGGAAAAAGAG
>NW_028073302.1:0-591 GCF_014824575.4 Sturnira hondurensis
TCAAGTCCAGTCAATGCAAGCCGGGTGACTTGGACAGACAGCCAGGGGTCCTAGGGTGATTTATCATTACTGTGACCTCTGTGACCTCTTTGTCCTCAATGTCTAGGCTCCAACACCCAAGACTACACAGTGGGGAACCTCATCCGCTTGGGTGTGTCTGGCTTGGTCCTCCTGGTCCTCACGGTGCTGCTGTGTGAAGCTTGGCACAGTTGGAGAAGACCCCACGATGCAGCCAGGAGTTGAGCACAGGGGACTACACACCCACCAGTCAGCGAGGCAGAGCCTGGAGAAGAGGCTGATGATCCCAGGAAGCTCTGGAGGAAACTGCGGGTGCACATGGGAAAGAGTCTGCTGTCAAGGTGGAGGGTGTGGGCCTGGTTCCCATGCAGGGAGGGGCGGGGCTAGGGCTGCAGGGGCTTTCCCACAGTCAGACTGTGGGCATCTCCCCTCACTGCCCTGCTGACTTCCCTGACTGGGCCTCTGTTCTCACCCCCCTGACCTGGGGCTCAGCCCACATCACAGGTTCATATCCACACCTGGGCTCACCCTCCATCTCTGGTCCACTTTCCTGTAGGATATTTTTTTCGCTTT
>NW_028073303.1:0-1231 GCF_014824575.4 Sturnira hondurensis
CAATGAGGTCTGAGCTCTCAGTACTGGGCAAACTTCAGCCTCAGTCTCTGTCATCAGAGAGGGCTGGGCTGGAAGATCACTGACCCAGGAGTCTCCCTGGCCCTCCTTTTCTAGAACTACAGACTGGCCCAGGTCCATGTCCTGTTCCTGGGTGTGCCTGCCCCCTGGTGGGCCCTGGAGGTAATGCAACACGAAAAGAGGTGGGGATGAGGGCTAGTGACAGGCTAAATGGGGTGTTTCTGATGGATTTTGGCTGGCTGTCTTTCAGAGCTAAGTGGAGAAGTTCTAGAAAAGGAGTGAGACAAGCAGCTGTGCCCTAACTGCTGAAGGAGACGGTGCGGAAGTCAGAGACCAACCTGGGAGGACCTCTCACTCCCATCCTTAGGTCTTAAATTTTGATACACAGAGCAGGGAAACTCTTGAAATTGGTAGGTGGAGAAGGAGATGACATCAAGGACAACTTCCTGGAGGAGGTGTTACTCATATCCAACTATGAGAATGGGCAGGGCCTGAATGAAATTGCAGGGACAGAGGGTTGGAGGGTTTGTGTGTGAGCAAAGACCTATGACGGGCCCCCTGCCCCACTCCTCACCCCTACAGTACCCCGGGGCATCCCCCACCCAGACCCTGACTGCATCCTGTCCTTCCCTCTGTTTCAGAACATGAAAGTAATGATGGCAATTCAGCTTGTTCAGGAGGTTGCACATCAACACAACACAAAGCTTGTGGAGCCATTTGGAACCTGATTCTAGGCCTTGGAGCTGCTCAGTGAGGATGAGAGGTGAGGTGGGAAGAGCTGAGTGATGGCAGGGATCCTGAGGCCATGGCTTTCTGGTCAGTCCCAGGCCTTGCTGCATGGTGATTCTTGGGGCACCAGGACTCCAGTTTTTGGCAGGTGCTGCCCCAGACACCTTATGTGGGGCTCCTAGGAGCTCACAGGCACCCCCTTGTCCTATAGCTATGGCCTGTTTGTCCAGCTGGAGCTCCCAAACCATTGGGCCAGCAAGATGCAAGTGTTCATCAAAGCTGTTCCTGGACAGAGTGGTCAGCACAGTGCCTGGTCACTGAGTGCAGTCGGGTAGGACATCCCCCCCCTCCCTGAATAACCAGACTGTTCTGTTCAGACTTCAGGTTCTGGAGAGTGAGCCTGTCTCCTGTGGCAGATGACAATCATGAGAACTCCTTAAGGGTGGCCCCTTTGTCAGATATGGGGACAAACAGCTGGGATCCT
>NW_028073304.1:0-521 GCF_014824575.4 Sturnira hondurensis
GTTTCCTGGACATCTCCCTTCATTTCAACTAGTTTAGCCTTCATATGTTCCTGTAATTTGTGACTGTAATCTACCAGTTCTGTGAGCATCCTGATAGTGTCTTGAATTGTGCTTCTGAGAGGCTGGCAATTTCTCAGTCGCTAAGAGTTATTGGCTCTGGGACTTTGAGTTCTTCTTGCGCCATATTTTTGGCTGTTCGTGCCTGTTCCGTAGCAAAATCGGAGCCCTAGGTGTTCACTAGAGCAGGGCAACTCATTCGCTGGGTTGTGACGTTGTATGTGGGGGCAGGGTCAAAGAGGGACAATGGCTTCCCTCTGCCGCCTGCTGCCGTGGCCCCCACCGCCACCGCAGCCACCACCGTCACCAGGCCCACGCGTTTCGTTCCACTGCACACGAGTGTGCCACCGCCGTCAGCCCTCCACCACTGGGTTCACCCCCTGGGGCCTGCGTGGTCCGTCTCACTGTGCGGGAATGTGCGACCTTGGTCAGTCTGCCCCGCACCCCGACTGGTTCCGGGCTGC
>NW_028073305.1:0-565 GCF_014824575.4 Sturnira hondurensis
CTACAAAGGAATTCCCATCAGACTGTCAGCGGATTTCTCAAAAGAGACCTTGCAGGCAAGAAGGGGCTGGAAAGAAGTATTCCAAGTCATGAAATCCGAAGACCTACATCCAAGATTGCTTTATCCAGCAAAACTTTCATTTAGGATGGAAGGGCAGATACAGTGCTTCTCAGATAAGATCAAATTCAAGGAGTTCATCATCACCAAGCCCTTATTATATGAAATGTTAAAGGGACTCATCTAAGAAAAAGAAGATGAAAAATATGCACAGTGAAAGGCCAGCAAACTCACTTTCAGGAAAGGGAGTGAACTGTGATAAGTAGCACAGGCAGCCCCCAGGGCACTGGACAGACCAAACTTCTGATCCTCCTCCTTCCCAGCTGGGTGCCCTCAGGCAAGTTATTCAATTAATCCGCGTCTCGGGTTTCTCAATCGTTTTTTAAAAAATGGGAACAATAATAATGCCAACATTGAACTTTTGGGGTGGTCATGAGGACTCAGGGAGAAAAGGTAGGTAAATTGCCCAGCATGGGAATGGCAGTGGTATGTCAAGACGCTGACGTTC
>NW_028073306.1:0-1808 GCF_014824575.4 Sturnira hondurensis
TTGTGCCTGTTCCATAGCAGGATCGGAGCCCTAAAGTGTTCACTAGAGCAGGTCAACTAAGTTGCTGGGTTGTGACGTTGTATGTGGGGACGGGGTCAAAGAGGGACAATGGCTTCCCCATAGCCTCCTGCTGCCTCATCCCCCCCCCACCGGTGCCCCAGCCACCACTGTCACCAGGCTCACGCGTTTCGTTCCACTGCACATGAGTGTGCCACCACCGTCAGCCCTCCACCACTGGGTTCGCCCCCTGAGGCCTGTGTGGTCCATCTCACTGTGAGCGAATGTGCGACCCCAGTCAGTCTGCCCTGCACCCCAACTGGTTCCGGGCTGCTTGCCCTCCTAAGTTGGGGATCTGTCCTACCTGACCCAGCTCCGCTGCTGGCTCTGCCTATCTTACCATCCCCGTTGAACGGTTCGTAGTTGTAGGACTTCCGTATAATTCCGTTTTCTGGTCTTTGGGTGTGTCCTAGTTCTCCAAACCGTTGTTGTATTTAAATGTGGTTGTGGGAGAAGGCACAGTGTTTCCACATATGCCTCCATCTTGGCTGAAGTCTGTTAGTTCATTTTTAGACTTATTAAGTGTAAAAGGGCTTTCACATTGCTAAAGCCACCCAAAGGTTGTCAGTGTTGACAGGAATCCTCACTAAGTCAGCTTTCCCTAACTGCCTGCTGGAAACACTTCGTGGGAGAATGAACACAGACGTGCATTAGGGACCCGGAGCTGGGCAGCTGGTTGTCACACACGTCTTTATCAAGGTGCCTATCTATCCGAGGTCTTAGAAATCTCTCTTCTTACTTAGTTTACTTATTTATTTTTTAATGAGTATTGAGTTTTTTTTGGTCGCATCAGTTAATAAAATTATGTAGGTTTCAGGTGCATGATTCTACAATACATCACGTGTGCACTGCACTGTGTGTTCACTACCCCAAGTCCCAACTCCTTCCATCACCATTCACCCCCCTTCACCCTCCTGTGCCACCTGAACCCCTTTCCCTCTGGGAATCACCCTTCTGTGGTCTATGTCTCTGAACTTTTTTTTTGGCTAATCCCTTTCCCTTTTTCACCAAGCCCCCAAATCTGACAAATAGCTTAATGTGAGTCTTCTAAAATATGACAAAATGTTGACTGTAATTCTTTTATAATTGTAAAAACTATGGGATTTTTATGCCCAGCTGAGTTTCCAAGTGGATTATTTACTATCATTTTACCAAAAAGGATTGAGTTATAAGAACTTATGAATGTAAGAACAAAGCCACACACTTGGTTATTTCTCTGGGTACATGTGTGTTTAATTCAAACGTTTAATTTGGATTCAGCGTGAATTGCGATAAATGGATCTTCGGCAGAGTTACTGATAGAAAACTGGGCGTTGCCATCCCCGGAAACGTAGACTTTAATTCCTGTGCACTTGTCCTCAGCGATTTTATCTCCAGAAATAACGTCACAGTATGTGCCACCAGGGAGGCCCGTTTGCAATGTCTGAGACAATGCCCTGTGCAACAAAAGCTGAGATTTAACTTGAGGTCTAGACAATTCAAGGCGAGAATACACGGGACCTCCGAAACACAGGGCAGAACCCCAATAACCAGGTGCTCCACACCCTACCCAGGAATCCTCTACTGCGCAGGGGCGGTTTCCTTGGCAACAGAAGCACCTTAGAAAAGACTTTCCGATTTTCCCCTCGCTAGAGAGCATCCCAAGAAACCAAGGGTGAAGGCTAAGGGTGCGGACGGGAGTCCTGCTGCCTCCACAGGCTAAAAGGACTTCTTGTGGCAAACGCAGATATTTTCAATGTGCCCCCATCTCC
>NW_028073307.1:0-913 GCF_014824575.4 Sturnira hondurensis
CCTTTATACTTGTTCATGTGAGTCCTTCCCCTTTCCCCCTGCGATTCTCTCCACTCTCCCCTCTGGTCCCTGTCAGTCTGTTCCGTATTTCAGTGTCTTTGGTCATATTTTGCTTGCTTGTTTGTTTTGTCTTTTAGATTCCTGTTAATAGTGATATAATATGGTATTTGTCTTTCACCACCTGGCTTTCTTCACTCTGCATAATGCTTTCCAGTTCTATCCATGACTTTGCAAAGGGTAGAAGCTCCTTCTTCCTTTCTACAGAGAAGAATTCCATTGTGTAAATGTTACCATAGCTTTTTGATCCAGTCATTTACCGATGGGCATCTAAGTTGCTTCCAACTCTTGGCTATTGTAAATTGTGTTGCTATGAATATTGGGGTGCATAGGTTCTTTTGGATTGATGTTTCAGGGTTCTTAGGATATACTCCTAATAGTGGAATTGCTGGGTCAAAAGGCACGTTCATTTTTCGCTTTCTTAGAAAATTCCATACTGTTTTCCATAGTGGTTGTACCAGTCTAAAATCCCACCAACTGTGAACTAGGGTCCCCTTTTCCCCACAACCTCTCCAGCACTTGTTGTTTGTTTCTTTGTTTGTGATAGCCATTCTGATTTGTGTAAAGTGGTATCTCACTGTGGTTTTAATTTGCATCTCTCTGATAGCTAGCCATATCGAGCATCTTTTCCTGTGTCTCTGGATCCTCTGAATGTCCTCCTTGGAGAAATGTCTGTTCAAATCCTCTGCCCATTTTTTAATTGGGTTGCTTGGCTTCTTTGAGTGGAGTCATGTGAGTTCTTTATATATTTTGGAGATTAAACCTTTGCCTGAGGTATCATTGGCAAATATGTTTTCCCAAACGGTTGCTTCTCTTTTTATCTTGATACTGTTTTCCTTAGCCATGCAAAAGCTTT
>NW_028073308.1:0-635 GCF_014824575.4 Sturnira hondurensis
CACGTCTTTCTTACACTGAAGAAGTTTGTTTTTTAAAATATGGTTTTCTTTTGAAGAAAAGAAAAGAAGTTTGGTTTTTAAAATACTGTTTTCATTTAAAGGTAATAAGTGCTGATTGCAATTAAAAGTTAAAACATTGCAGAAGTAGATAATACCTAGTTTTAATGAAGCACCTGGTATACATGACCTTGTTTACGGTAGTTTACCTATATTATCTCATTTACATCAAAACAACCCTACAAGATAAATGCATCCTTGTCCCTGACTCACCAGGAGGCCGAGTTCCCTGCCCAGGGAAGCAGAGCTGGGGAGCAGAGGAGCCCGGACTGGAACCGGGGAGTCCAATCCCAGAGACTCTCACTGTGCACAGCAGCCAGTCAGGAGTGGAGTGGATGTGGGGTGTGAGCCTCCACTGAGAGCACATTGCAAGTCCCTCCCACACTAAACACCCCATTCTCTTTCTCCCGCACACGTGAAACCAGCCTTGACATTGAACCCCAGGATAAGGACCCAGGCAGGCCCAAGGAGCCAGAGTGCTGCTTTGGCCTTTATCTGACTGCAGAGTGACCCGGGTTTGCAATTCTGATGAGACCCCTGGGCCCGGCCACATTCTTTCCCCTGCTTATTCCCCTCAC
>NW_028073309.1:0-2684 GCF_014824575.4 Sturnira hondurensis
GAAAATACTCATCGTCTTCAATTGAAGGGGCTCATAATTTAAAAATTCTTACTTACGGTAAACACACATATAAATATTACTCTTTCACTGCTTCAAAGCACACTAATCAAGAATTAGTGAAGAACATTCAGTTGGCAGCACACTTGACCTCCATGACCTTCTCATTGTGCTGACATGCAGCTGCAGACCCTCCCCATCTGTCAACTTCCTCCCCACCCACGCAGAAAACCAATCTTCAACCTCTGATTCTCCGAGATTGGCTACTCCACAAAATATGATATTTGTCTTTCGGTGACTGGCTCATTTGTTTTTGAATAGTAACTCAAGGTTCATTCATGCTGTCCCCTGTGTCAGGAATTTCTCAGTGATCTGCACTTTGCTCTTTCTGCTCTGGCAGGATGTCCAGGTGGTCATCCTGGAATGTTGCAAACAATATGTTAGGGCAGGGAGTGAGCAGTAGAAAACACTACACAACATCTGTGATACATAGAAAGACTGCCACATCTGAAAGCACTCATTTCCATTTTTCCCTCTCTCATAACCCAGGGGGGATTAACAATTATAGTTTCCACACGTCACTCTGGGGCCTTTAATCCACAGTGAAGGAATCCACACACTGGTGCTAGCACACCTAGGTTGCTTGACAGTGCACTGAAGATTGAGGTGTAAGATGGAAGGAATCTTCCTGACAAGAATGACCATCATGTGGTTCCAAAGAGTTTTCACAATGTGAGAGCCTGCGTGTCCTGTTTTACAGTTCAAATGCAGTTAAAGAGACACTGAAATTACCTACAGCTCTTGGACCTTCTTTGCTCTGATGGAGAAAGCATTCCTTCATGAATGTGAAGGCCTTTTCAGTTTCTTCACCTGGTAAGAACTCTTGCATGTTATTGATGTATTCAGTCACATCTCCATCAGGATCAATAGTCATATTGACCATGTCATCCAGAATATCACAGCCAATCCCTGGGACAAAAGCCCGCAAATGCAGATCAGTGACAGAGGTGTGAGCTCCATGTAGGGCCTGACTGTGATGCTGTCATCTTATCTCCCCACAGGGACACACACTCACATGGTGGTGGGTTGGGTCTGAGTCCTCAGTTCTAGGAGACTCAACTCAGGACCTGGGATTTTCTTTTAGCCCTAAAGCTTCTGCCTCCTTGTCCTTGCCACCGCCCACTCCTCATACACTCAGCACTGACACTAGAGAAATAGGCTGCTCTGCTTAGAGGTTGGGGAGCAGCAGCACCTGCACAGGGAGGGGCCTTGAGCATTGCCCTCCTGCAAAGCCCACATCATCCCGTGCTCACCAGCATAGTACTAGAGAAGGAAGGCAGCCAGCATGAGGACTGTCACCAGCTTCATGTTTCAAACAGCTGCTGTGGGCTGGTCACTCTGGCATGGAAGGAAGAAGAAACTCCAGTTGGGGGTAACTGGCTAGAACGAAGCTTTAACTCTCCCGGTGGCTTTCCAAATTCCTCACACAAATAACTGGTTGAGTCACAGGGTGAACCTGGCCCTGGGCCAGGCAGGGACTGGAAGAATCTCTTGGACCCAGAGGGCCTGGGCTCTGTTTCTACAACTGGAGAGGACAGAGCTTTGAAAACTCTCAAAGGTCTCAGAACTGCAATAATGGTGAGGATGTTAGATGAAGTAAACATCAAAGTGTTTGCAAAATAACAAGGCAAATGACAACCTTGTGATTCTGTGGTCATTTCTGTTGTTTTGTTATTGTTGTGGTCCTCATTATCTCTTCCCTCTTCCCCAATTCTTTCTCCCCTCCACCTCCTAGTTCTTCTTCACCTTCAGCTCTTCCTCCTTCACTACCACCCTCCTCCACTCTCGTTCTTCTTCCACCTTGTTACTCCTCTTGTTTCTCTTTTACCTCTTCAGGGTACAACCACACATTTCACATTCAGTCTGTGTTCCTCCTGATTGTGCACACACCTGGTCTGGGTGCAATTCNTGCTTTTGCTTGGGAAATAGAAACAATTTACAATAGCCAGGAGTTGAAAGCAACCTAGGTGCCCATCAGTAGATGAATGGATCCAAAAACTATGGTACATAGGCACAATGGAAGCTCCTACACTTTGCAACAGCATGGATGGAGCTGGAAAGCATTATCCTGGGTTAGGTAAGCCAGGTGGGGAAAGAAAAATACCATGTGATCTCACCTTTAACAGGAACCTAAACAACAAAACAAACAAACAAGCAAAATATAACCAAAGACATTGAAATAGAGATCAGGCGGACAGTGACCAGAGGAAAGAGGGGAGGGAATTTCAGGAGAAAAGGGGAAGGATTCAGAGGAACAACTGTGAATAGTATAAAGGACACATGGACAACTAAGGGGGGTAGAAATGGAAGGGAGGTGGGGAGCACTGGGGGGCTGGGCTGGGATGGGAGTGAAAGATAGAAAACTGTACTTAAACAACAATGAAATAAAAAAAGACAAAAAATAGTAATTTCTCATCTCCTTTGAAGGTTGTTTTCACAAAGACTTTCTGAGTTAGGTCAACTTCATTAAATTAATCATAAATTCATAGTGAAGACTAGTGTGTTTTAGTTCATTAGGGATTTTGTTCCCTTGATTCAAAGGATGATTAGAGATGTATGATTACAGATGATGGGTGGGTGATGTACTGTGAGAGAATTGTAACCTGGGCTCATGCGGCAGTAGATTT
>NW_028073310.1:0-740 GCF_014824575.4 Sturnira hondurensis
CTTTCGATGTGCAAAGTGTGCTTAGAGCGTCAAAAGGGCTGTTGCATCTTTGAAGCTTCTGCATCGGTTTCCCCCACCAGACGGTCAGATCCTGGAGGACCAGTAGCACCCCTTGTTCACCTTGGCTCATGTGAAGTATGTGAATGGCTGACGTTGAGTAACGAGACATATTTGTGAAAAATAATTTAACAATCAGAGTACACATCTTAGCAGTATTTTGCAAACCTTATGTTAGATTATATTTTTGAGCTAAATTGCAAGCTGGAACTTGATAGTCTGTTTTCCACATGTATTGTGTTCACTGTAACTGTTGACAGTGATGGACAAGCAAACAACTGTCTTAGCTGTGTTCCCAAATCTTCAGGTACACTTCTCTTGCAGCCTGATCACATGCAATGGCACAGGTGGATTTATGAGTATTTCACAACTGGTTCAGCCCAAGAACAGACTGGCAACAGTTTCTGGGCACCCTCTTGCTCTGCCCCTGCCATGCTTGAGACCTTTGGGGTCGTGGGGGTATTTGAGAATGCTGGGTGGCTGAGATGGTGGAGGAGCACTAGCCAGGGGCACCACTGGGAGGGAAAACTCTAAATACTAGCACCTGGCATGGCTACACCACCTCAGTCCTGCGAGCACCTGCAGGAGTTGTGGACAGAGGTGGATATGCTCATGCCCTGGGTGGCTGGGATGCAGGTGGGATGCACTACCTGAGTTCAGCTCCCCAGGCTGGAGGAGGAGGA
>NW_028073312.1:0-1571 GCF_014824575.4 Sturnira hondurensis
GGAGCATTTCCAATCAAAGCAAGGTGTATAGGCAAATAAGAAAGTTAAGGGAGAAAAATATTTACAATGATATCAATACATGAGGCATGATTCAGACACACTAGGAGAAATTCTTTTCTGGTACTTTGCGTTCAGAATAGGCTACCTTAGGCCACTGAGTATTTGATCTACTTCCAGAAGCCAATATTTATTTTTCAACTGATATTTCTAGGAAAATCAGTTTCTCCAGAGCTTATGAGGTGTTCGCCAAAGAGCAGGGGTAGTCCCTTTTCAAAGGAAATGTGAGCAACTGGGTTGTACAGCATTGTATACATTTTTTCTTATATGCTTTCATGGGCTTTTAATATATAGCATGATATGGTCTGAAATGTTCCTAAACATTTCCATTGTTCATTTCATGGAATTAGTGCTGAATGATAAATAATTGTGCTGATATGTTCTTCTTTGGGAACTATTGTGAAGCCTTAAATGCTTGTCTACATCCCATTGCAACGCAGATATACAGAACACCCAGTATGAGAAAGTTCGGGAGAGTCGCACTTTTGAATTTTTGACCTAGAGTAAGAGGAATGGTAAACGGTTTTTACATGACAATGTGGAATAGCAATTAAAGGCTGGGGACATGAACCAGACTGCAAGATCTGAGTTGCTGGATTGGCTGCTCTGTGGCTTTAGGCATATTATCAATCACTCTATGCCTTGGTGTTCTCTTCTATTGAAATTTATTGAGATAAAGAAGATGTGGTACATACAGGGTGGGGAAAGTAGGTCTACAGTTGTTCATATGAAAAATAATACAATAATTAATAAAAATAATACAAGGGTAAACTGCACTTTGCATACTCAAAACTGTAAACCTACTTTTGCCCACCTTGTATATGCAAAGGAATACTACTCAGGTGTAAGAAAATATGAAATACTGCTATTTGAGACAACATGGATGGCCTTTGAGAATGTCATGCAAAGCAAAATAAGTCAAACAGAAAGAGAACTGTATTATTTCACTTACATGTAGGATATAAAACTGAAAGCAACAAATAAATGAAAAAAAAATCAAACCAAAACTCATAGACAGAGACAACAGTGTGATGGTTACCAGAGGGAAGGGGGGTGGAATTAATAAAGGGGGTCAAATGTAAGGTAGACTGAAGGAGACTTGACTCTGGATGGGAAACACATATGCAACATACAGGTGATGTGTCAGAGAAATGCCCATTTGGAACCTATATAATCTTACTAACTAATGTCACTCCAACAAATTTACTAAATTAAATAAGAAGACAAAACAGAAAGTTATTGAGAGAATTAAATAAGTTAGTCTGTATAAAGTGCTAAGAATGTTACGTAGCTCATACTTTTCACTATCATGGGCATATGATAGTTATGCTAATTACCAGTTAATTATTAGTTACCCTTTTCTGGGAAATTTGAGTGGTAGACCTAGGGCCATGCTAACCTCACTCTTCCCTCGGTGTTTATTATAACTTATTTTTTGATGATATGAAAAAAAATCAGGGTGAGAAAGTGAAAAAAATCCTCCATATTTGATGTTTTGGAGAAGGCTGTCAAAA
>NW_028073313.1:0-898 GCF_014824575.4 Sturnira hondurensis
TGTCTAAATGGCCTGTTGGGTCAAGGGCCAGGTTGCAGCTGGATCATTTAACATGTATCCTGAGGGCTGCTCAGCGCTGACCTCTTTGTACCTGATGGAGGGGAAGGACAGACTTTCAAGAGCTCCCAAGTTACAGGGTGCAGTGTCAAACACTCGCCCAGGGAACCGTATCATATCCTGGGTTTGCATCTGTAGAGACTTGTTAACAAGAGGTACCTTTTTTGATCTGCTGCCAGGAGCTCTTGGTTGGGAGGTCCCAGCATGGCTTTCTTTGCAGATATTTAGGAGGGAGCGTGTTAACTTATGGGCTGCAAGGCGGGGGCCGGTCCTGCTTGCCATGCTTGTACTTCGCAGGTTGTAGGGGCTTGTCTTTCCCGTTGGGATGGCGGCAGACCCTAGGAACAAAAAAGCTGCCTTTCAGCACTGCTTGGTCCAGTTCTATCTCTAATGAACACACTGTGCATTAGGTCAATTTTGAACAAAGATGAGTAGAAATCAGAAAAAGCTTTCTCCTAGACACAGAGGATAGAGATAAACTTCAGATTCAACCTGGGAGTTGTCCAACTGAATACATGATTACCATGTGTTCCCTTATTAGGAACATTTTAAAACACCACAGTGAGGACAAAAAAAACATCAAACAGGAAAATGTTTCCTGCTTCTCTATGAGGATGTCTTCACTTGCATTTTACTAAGATCTGAAGAGCACACCGGGCAAACTGTCCTGAAAATTTACATGGGGGGGGGAGGAAAATGAGAAAACAAAACAAAACACCCCATCACTGAAAAAAAAAAAGACCAGAAAGGCCAGCTCTTGTTTATAGGGGACAATGTAAAATGCAAAGAACTCCTTCAGGTGAGCACTGTCACACAGAGACTTGGGGGGCAGAGGGGGCAG
>NW_028073314.1:0-1448 GCF_014824575.4 Sturnira hondurensis
TTGGCATTAGGGACATTTCGTAGGAAGCGGGTTCCCCCGATAAGTGTCTATCCCTTGTGTAGAAGTATCCTTTGCTGGCACTGCTGGGGAAGGTGCTGTGTTATCTGCAGAGTTAGGCGTTTTCCGGTTATTCGTTACTGGTAAATGGGGGCATTTCGTAGGAAGCGGGTTTCCCAGATAAGTGTCTACCAATTGTGTAGAATTATCCTTTTTCGGGACTGCTGGGTATGGTGTTGTGTTATCTGCAGAGTGAAGCGTTTGCCCTTTCTTCCTTCCTGTGCAATACGCAAATTTCGCAGGAAGCTTGTTTCCCAGATAAGTCTCTACCAATTGTGTAGAATTATCCAATTCTGGCACTTCTGCGGAAGGTGGTGTGTTATCAGCAGAGTGAAGCGTTTCCCTACTTCTTTCCTTGGCAATAGGCACATTTCGTGGGAAGTGGGTTTCCCAGATAAGTCTCTACCCCTTATGTAGAAATATCGTTTGCTGGGACTGCTGAGGAAGGTACTGTGTTATCTGCAGACTTAAGCGTTTGCCATTTATTTGTTCCTGCGCAATAGGGACATTTCGTAGGAAGCGGGTTTCCCACGATAAGTCTCTACCCTTTGTGTGGAAGTATCCTTTCCTTGCACTGCTGCGAAAGGTGCTGTGTTATCTGCAGTGTGAAGCTTTTGCCCTTTCTTCCTTCCTCGTCAATAGGGACATTTTGTTGGAAGCAGGTTTCCCAGATAAGGTTCTACCAATTGTGTAGAATTATCCTTTTCTGGCACTGCTGGGGATGGTGTTGTGTTATCTGCAGAGTGAAGCGTTTGCCGTTTCTTCCNACGCAAATTTCGCAGGAAGCGGGTTTCCCAGATAAGTCTCTACCAATTGTGTAGAATTATTCATTTCTGGCACTGCTGCGGAAGGTGGTGTGTTATGAGCAGAGTGAAGCGTTTCCCTACTTCCTTCTTGGCAATAGGGACATTTCGTAAGAAGCGGGTTCCCCCGATAAGTCTGTATCCCGTGTGTAGAAGTATCCTTTTATTGCACTGCTGGCGAAGGTGCTGTGTTATCTGCAGAGTTAGGCGTTCTCCGTTTATTAGTTTCTGGTCAATGGGGACATTTGGTAGGAAGCGGGTTTCCCCCGATAAGTCTCTATCCCTTGTCTAGAAGTATCCTTTGCTGGCACTGCTGGGGAAGGTGCTGTGTTCTCTGCAGAGTTAGGCGTTCTCCGTGTATTCGTTTCTGGTAAATGGGGACGTTTCGTAGGAAGCGGGTTTCCCCCGATAAGTCTCTGTCCCTTGTCTGGAAGTATCCTTTGCTGGCACTGCTGGGGAAGGTGTTGTGTTATCTGCAGAGTTAAGCGTTTACCTATTATTCGTTGGGGGGCAATAGGCACATTTCGTAGGAAGCAGGTTTCCCAGATAAGGTTCTACCAATTGTGTAAATGTATCCTTTTCTGGCAC
>NW_028073315.1:0-525 GCF_014824575.4 Sturnira hondurensis
TAAGGTCTCTTTTGAGAAATCTGCTGACAGTCTGATGGGAAGTCCTTTGTATGTGACTGTCCCCTTATCTCTTGTTGCTTCTAGGATTCTCTCCTTCATATGAATCTTGGCTGATGTAATAATTATGATGTGCCTTGGTGTGTTCCTTTTGGGGTCCAACTTCTTTGGGACTCTCTGAGCTTCCTGAATTTCCTGGAAGTCTATTTCCTTTGCCAGATTGGGGAAGTTCTCCTTTATTATTTGTTCAAATAAGTTTGTTCTAATTTGTTCAAATTTGTTTTTCACTTGTCACTCTTCCTCTTCCCCCTCTGGTACCCCTATAATTCAGATGTTGGAACATTTAAAAGATGTCCAGAAGGTTCCTTAGCCTCTCCTCATTTTTTAAAATTCTTGTTTCTTCATTCTTTTCTGTTTGGTCATTTTTTCCTTCCTTCTGGGTCCACTCCCTTGATGTGAGCCCCAGTTTCCTTTCTATCACTATTGGTTTCCTGTGCATTTCCCTTCATTTCTATTAGTTTAGCCTTC
>NW_028073316.1:0-1511 GCF_014824575.4 Sturnira hondurensis
TGACCCTAGTTTTGCAAGAATGTAATGGTAGAAGAAATGTGGATGAGTGTGGAAGTGACTTCTCTAGAGAGTCCCCCCGGGTGCCACGGACGAAAGTGAATAATGACCAAGACATGACATGATCTGCTTAGGGAGGAGGAGAGGGCTGTGGCCAGTTTCTCAGAGGATACAAAGGCCAGCAGCAGCCAGCTTCTGCGAGGAGAAAAAGGCCCCGAGCCCCCTGCTCCATAGCCTTTTATTGGGTTGTAATACACAGGAATACAGGGTGGCAAGGATCATACAGTAGATAATATTTCAAAGATATCTGAGGGCTTCAGAGTCTGAGGCAGTGTCTGTCAGGAAGAGAGTTGCAGAAACTTTGGGAGACATACTCATTTCCTCTCGGACCCTTATCATATGAATGAAAGCACTCTTAGCAGAGCAGATTTCACAGTTTTATCAGGAAGTCTTTGTGATGCCGGATTGTTCCCCAGGCCAAGCTCTAGCAAGGCAAGGAGCTGCACCCTTCCCCAACAGGTATTCAGGCTTAAGGGGATTAGAGCCAGGAAGCCCTTCTCCCAGACAACATGGGGACTCTGGCTGTCAAAGGCTGCGGGCGAGAGTCCATTACTCTTCATTGCAGTCCCCCAAGTCCTTCCATGAAGGCCTCCCAAGTGATCCAGTCTGGCTTAGGTGGCCCCCCTCTATGAGGGGTCTTACTGGTCATTGACTTCCGATCAAGCTTTGGGGACAGGGAGAAGAACTGAGGCAGTGTTTGCTACCAGAATCAAGCTTTGTCTCCTATGGCTCACATTCCGAAGGTCGTCCCTCACCTTAGCCACAAGGGGTACAGATGCAATTCCTAAAACCAGGCAGAGCTGTCTACAACAAATGAAAGTTGTGCAAAAATTTTTATACTAACTTTCTTCTGTAAAAGCTACAAGGGCAGCAGCCGTGTGAGGACAGTGGTGGCCCCAGGGCTGGTCTTGTCAGCCGCGTGTCACTGGGGAGCACAGGTGACAGGGTGTGCAATGCAGTCAGGCTCCAATTGGCTGAGAATAATCCTTTCAGGTGTGTGCTGGGGCTCACGGAGGCCCTTGGGGTGCACTGACCCACTGCAGGGGTTGCCTGTGCCCAGTTAAATCACAGACCTACATCTGACATTACAGGGGGAAGGGGTGGTGTGAGCAGCCCCTACACAGCACAGGCAGGGGACTTAGGGCTGATGCTAGACTCAGGCAAGATGCTGGAGGTTTCACTGTGAACCAGAACCCTCATGGCAACCCAGGCTCTGGGGGCAGGGAAATAAGGGCCAAAAAAATAGTTTGAGAGCAGTGGAAACTCATGATTCTGTGTTTATTCAGGGAAGGGCGTCCAGTTCTTTTTATCCACCTCCTCATGCACATCCCCTGTTACCCCCACTGCCTCCTTCCATAGGCAGGGTTCCCAGGGGGTGGGCTCTCTCTGGTCACATGGCTTCAGGAGGCCACACTCCCTCCAGACCCTGAGACACTATCCTGAAATGCCCTCAT
>NW_028073317.1:0-1045 GCF_014824575.4 Sturnira hondurensis
CTTCATTCCTTTCTGGTGGGATGTTTTGTTCTTCCTTCTGGTCCATTCCGTTTCCTTTCCATCACTATTGGTTTCCTGTGCATCTCCCTTCATTTCAATTAGTTTAGCCTTCATATGTTCCTCTAATTTGCGACTGTGTTCCTCTAATTTGTGACTATAATCTGCCAGTTCTGTGAGCATCCTGATAAATAGTGTCTTGAATTGTGCTTCTGAGAGGCTGGCAATTTCGTGGTCGCTTAGAGTTATTGGCTCTGGGACTTTGAATTCTTCTTGTGCCATCTTTCGGGTTGTTCATGCCTGTTCCATAGCAGGATCAGAGCCCTAAAGTGTTCACTAGAGCAGGGCAACTAAGTCGCTGGGTTGTGACGCTGTATGTGGGGGCGGGGTCAAAGAGGGACTATGGCGTCCTGTCCGCTGCCTGCCGCCACAGCCCTCACCAGTGCCGCAGTTGCTGCGGTCACCTGGCCCACGCGTTTCGTCCCACTGCATGCGAGTGTGCCACCGCCGTCAGCCCTCGCCCCCTGGGGCCTGCGTGGTCTGTCTCACTGTGCGTGAATATGCGCCCGCGGTCAGCCCCGCACCCCAGCTGGTTCTCATCTGCCTGCACTCCTGGGTCGGGGGCCCTGTCCTGCCCGACCCTGCTCGCTGCTGGCTCCGCCCCTCTTACCGTCCCCGTTGAACGGTTAGAAGTAGTCGGACTTCCGTATAATTCAATTTTCTGTCTTTTGGTTGTGTCTTTGTTTCTCCAAACCTTTGTTGTATTCAAACTTGGTTGTGGGAGAAGGCACAGTGTTTCCACCTATGCCTCCATCTTGGCGGAAGTCTCTCTTTTTTTTTTTTTGCATTTTCACTCCAAATAAAGTTAAGGTTTTGTTACTAAAAAAGAAAGGAGAAGTTGATGCTGGGACCACACATTTAGAAAAAGTAAGCAATGCACACAATGTGGAGTTTTTTTAGTGGAGACTCCAAAATACCAGCATACTGCTGTGAACGCACAATAGAGATGGAGAAGTGTCTTCCATTATGAGGCAAAGAATCAGATTAA
>NW_028073318.1:0-733 GCF_014824575.4 Sturnira hondurensis
TTTTTTTTTTAAATAAAGATTTTATTCATTTATCTTTAAAGAGGAAGGGAAAGAGAGAAGGAGAGAAACATCAATGTATGCTTGCCTCTCGTGAGTCCCCTGCTGGGAACTGGCCTGCAATCCAGGCATGTGCCCTGACTGGGAATTGAACCGGGATCATGTGGTTCCCAGGCCCACACTCAATCCACTGAGCTACATCAGCCAGGGCCGCCCTCCCTTTCTTAACCCCAAACTGTCAGCTGTTTTTCTTAACAAATAGTTATTACTTTCAGATAATGTACTAGATATTGCTGGCAATAGTATAAGGAACAACAAGATTAAAGAAGAGTTAGGAATAGGGTTTAATTAAAAAGAGTGTATGCAAAATTCTTCTTATTGGGAAAGTCATGCCTCATATAAAATCATGCCTTATGAGTCATGACTCATAAGTCATCTGTCACTTTAGATGATATATCATAAACTAATTTATGAGATGTTCATGATAATGAGTGTATAAATGCATGATGTCTGCAAACAACATTTGCACTTTTTTTGGAGGATGATCAAATGGCTGTCTTGCTGCATTTGAAGGACTTCCGGTCCTAAATCAAACTTACCAGAGGAAGAGGGTGGGGGGATAGTTGAGGGTATAAGGGGTCAGATATATGGTGACAGAAGAAGATTTGACTTTGGGTGGTGAATGCACCATGCGATATACAGATAACCTTATAGAATTGTGCATCTGAAACCTGTG
>NW_028073319.1:0-782 GCF_014824575.4 Sturnira hondurensis
CAGCTCTGTGTATAGCGCCCAACGGTTTGCTCACAGTGGCTGGGCAGCCACCACACCCCGTTCTACCATGAAGGGGCTCTCTCAAAGCCAAGGCCAGCAGCTGCCCTCTTTCTATCACCACAAATCAGGAAGGCATTTGCGAGATGCTTCCTCCCAGAAACACACTCAGTCTGGCAGGACCGGCCTCTGAGGTCAAAGGGCAGGAAAAGAGGAGGAAGGAACGAAGCCCCACTGAGTGCCCATTATGCATACGGCTTTGTGCTAGTTGCTGCCACAGATGTGACTTTTTTCTCTTCCTCGTGATGGCTCTGGGCAGCGTTGACCATGACACCGTGAGGCGACTGGAGTCTGGAGCATGCCGTCACTTGATCCATGTAACACAGTGACTGGTGGTAACCAGACCAGGCCCAGAACACGCTCCTCCTCACACGCCCACCGGCCCCTCCCCGCCCAGACAACCTCCGCAGCAGCATCGCTGCTCTCCCTGCATCGTCTCACCGTGCCCACGTGCATCCACTGCCCGCATGAGCCAGGATGGGGTCTCTGATGCCCTCCACTGGCTCTCGCCCTGCTGAAGCCTGGAGCCCACAGGGTCTGGGTCCTACCCCCATGCCCTGCTTCTTTCCCATCATTCTCCTTGTTCCAGCCAGGTGGCTTCAGTCCTCAAATGCACCATGCTCCTTCCTGCCTCTGAGTCTTTGCACAAGCTAGTCCCCCTTTCCAGAAAGTTCTTTCCTCCCCACTCCACCCCACCCTGTTGTTTATTTAACTGCTTCTCAATG
>NW_028073320.1:0-1688 GCF_014824575.4 Sturnira hondurensis
GGCCAAAAATCAGAAATGAAAAATCCTGTAACCCTCCCTATGCTGATTGCATATGCTGATTGCATTTTGCTACCACAGCAGATTAAGCCAGTATTAATCCTCAAGGTTTCACTTAACGTGCTCAAATTGCTCTCAGTGCCGTTAAAGCTGTGTCTGATTCTCAGGCCAAGGAAACATCTCCCTTCACCAATAATCCATCAGGGTGCTATGGAGGCATATATTGAATTTTTAAAAAATATTTTTTAATTTAATTATTTTTCAAGTACAGTTTTCTGTCTTTTACTCCCACCCTAGCTCACCCCCGTGCTCCCCACATCCCTCCCATTTCCACCCCCCTTGATTGTTATACATGTGTCCTTTATACTAGTTCCTGTAAATCCTTCCCCCTTTTCCCTTGACATTCCCTCCCCTCTCCCCGCTGTTCCCCTGTTCTCTATTTCAGTGTCTTTCTTTTTACTTTGCTTGCTTGTGTGTTTTCTTGTTTAGCTTCCTGTTAAAGGTGAGATCATATGGTGTTTGTCTTTCAACACCTCGCTTATTTCACACAGCATAATTCTTTCCAGTTTTATCCATGCTGTTGCAAAGACTGGGAGTTCCTACCTCCTATCTGCTGCATAGAATTCCATTGTGTATATTTACTACAATTTTTTGATCCATTCATTTACTGACCAGCATCTCGGTTGCTTCAAGCTCTTAGCTATAGTAAATTGTGCTGCTATGAACATTGGGGTGCATATGTTCTTTTGGATTGGTGTTTTAGGGTTCTAAGGATATAATCCCAGCAGTGGAATTAGTGGGTCAAAAAGTAGGTCCATTTTTAGTTTTCTGAGAAAATTCCATACTGCTTTCCAAAGTGGTTGTACCACTCTGCAATCCCACCAACACAGGATTAGGGTCCCCTTTTATCCACAACCTCTCCAACACTTGTTGTTTGTTGTTTGTTTATGATGGCCATTCTGACCAGTGTAAAGTGGTATCTCATTGTGGTTTTAATTTGCATCTCTCTGATTGCTAGTGATATTGAGCATCTTTTCATGTGTCTCTGGATCCTCTGCATGTCCTCCCTGGAGAAATGTCTGTTCAAGTCCTTTGCCCGCTTTTGAATTGGGTTGCTTGTCTTCTTAGAGTGGAGCCGAGTAAGTTCTTTGTATATTTTGGAGATCAAACCCGTGTCTGAGGTATCATTGGAAAATATGCTTTCCAATACAGTTGGTCCTCTTTTTATTTTAATACTGTTTTCTTTAGCCAAGCAGAAGCTTTTAATTTTGATGAGATCCCATTTGATTATTCTTTCCTTTATGCACCTTGCTCTAGAGGACATATCAGTAAAAGTGTTGCTGCGTGAAATATTTGAGATATTCTTGCCAATGTTCTCCTCTAGGACTTTAAAGGTGTCACAGCTTATATTTAACTTTTTATCCAACTTGAATTTATTTTGGTGTATGGTGTAAGTTGGTGCTCGAGTTTCATTTTTTTGCACTTAGCTGTCAAGCTCTCCCAACACCATTTGTTAAAGAGGCTACTATTTGATCATTTTTTTGTTGCTGCCCACTTTGCCAAATATTAATTGGCCATAAAGATTTGGGTATATTTCTGGGCTCTTTATTTCTGTTCCATTGGTCTATGTGCCTGTTTATATGCCAGTACCAGGCTCTTTTGATTACAGTGGCCTTGTAATATGGTTTGGT
>NW_028073321.1:0-918 GCF_014824575.4 Sturnira hondurensis
CCCTGGAGCCAAGAGCCTCAAGAGCACCCCAAGCCTGAGAGAGAGAGAGAGAAGAGAGAGAGAGAGAGAGAGAGAAATACATTGACTGGTTGCCTCATGCACAGACCTCAAATGGGGATGGAAACTGCAACTTGGGTATGTGCCCTGATCAGGATTGAACTCACAAATTTTTGTGCGTTGGATGACACTCCAACCAACTGAGCCACCCAGCCAGAGCTGCCCATTTATATTTTAAAACCATAACTGGAACATTCCAATGTTGTTTGACAGAATAGTTACTTTGCCTCAACCCTGGACAGTAAATGTACTGATTGATATATTAAGAGCAATTTTGTCTGAACCTTATTAAATGTATTGATTTAGAAAATGTCTTCATTTTACATTTAACCCACATTGCTAATGCCAGGTAAGCACAAATACAAAATATCAGGAGAAAATACAAGATTAAAAATGTTTTTTCTTTATGTATTTTAGATTTCAAGTTTAACAACTCAGTGCTGCCTCTCATTCTTGACTTTCTCACACTGACCTCTTTGTAGAAGCTGATAAGTGGTTCTCTAGTTCTGTGAGAAATGGTGGAGAGGTTACAAGATTTGATCAAACCACTTGAATTTATCAATGAATGGCTTTCAATAAATGCTGGTTTCTTTATTTAAATGGTAAAACACTCTAAAATCTTAGTGATTGAACTCTTTCTTTTAAAAACCCTTCTGGAGAGTATTTTTATCACTCATTGAATTTTCCTTGACCCTTTTCATTACAAAGCAGTGTTCAGAGTAAAAAAAAAAAAACCTAGAAACTCATTCACACTATATTATACATAGTAAAAAAAAAAAGGATTGTTTTCCTTTGTTGCTGTTTTATGTTGCGATTTGCAAGAACACAGGGAAGAAGTTTCACAAATGTAGAATTATTTCA
>NW_028073322.1:0-1271 GCF_014824575.4 Sturnira hondurensis
CTCAGACCAAGGAGAGTGGAGAATGGAGAGGGGCAGAAAGTAGATTTAAACATAGATAGACTATCTCTCAGAATAGCTTCCAGTACCTTTATGTATACAGAAGACAAATAAATGAAAGGATTAGAAAACTTAAAAGCAAAATGTAAATGAGTGCAAATTGGTAGGGTAAACACTTAGTATGTAAATGCAAAGAAGACACAAATTAAGAAAATAAAGTTTGTATTTAAAACTACTGTCTATTTTTATTTAGATAATACTTTGCCATGTGAATTGTTAGAACTCCGGACACCATACACTTCAGTGAGGAAGATTTCATGGTTCAACTGTACAATTTAGTTAAGCAAACATGACTTCTTTTTAATTTTTATTTTTTGTATTTTACTAAGTTTATTGGGGTGACATTGGTTAATAAAATTATATAAGTTTTGGTTATACAATTCTACAATATATCATCTGTATATTGCGTTTGTGTGTTCACCACCAAGTGATTCCACTTCTGGGAATTTATCTAAAGAAACCTGAAACAGTAATTTGAAAGAATAGGTGCACCCCCATGTTGATTGCAGTGTTATTTACATTAGCCAAGATTTAGAAGCAGCCCAAGTGTCCATCAGTAGAGGAGGGGATAAACAAGCTCTCGTGCATTTACACAGTACAGTACTGCTTGCTCATTAACCAAAAAAAAGAAAACCTTACCTTTTGCAACAGCATGGATGGACCTGGAGAGTATTATATGCCAAGTGAAATAAACCAGTCAGAGAAAGACATGTATCATATGGTATAACTTATATGTGGAATCTAATGAATAAAATAAACAAAAAAGTTAGAAACAGACTGATAGGTAGAGAACAGTCTGGCAACTGTCAGACAGGAGGGGGCTCAGGGGGCTAGGTGGAAAAGATGAAGGGATTAAGCAAACAAACAAACAAAAACAACTCTCATAGACACAGACAATGTTATGATAATTACCAGAGGAAAAGGAGGGGTGGGGGACATTAGAAGAGGGTGAAGGGGAGATAAATGGTTAGGAAGGAGCAAACCTAACTCTTCATATTTTTATGAAGAGTTGAAGCTAGAGCTTCATTTGTTACTGTTAACCTTTTTTCATCGTTACTGAAACTCCTGTAATTTTGAACAAGTTATTTAACCTCTTTGTGCCTTAGCTTTCACATCTGTAAAATGTAGGTGGTAATAGGTCCTGTCTCTTAGGATTATTAGGAGTATTAAATGTATAAATCTATATTTCTTCTATTTTATGAAGCACCTTTTCT
>NW_028073323.1:0-862 GCF_014824575.4 Sturnira hondurensis
GGCCTAGGAACTTCTGCCAAGATAGAAGCGTAGATGGAAACACTGTGCCTCCTCTCACAACCAAGTTTAAAGTCAACAAAGTTTCAGTAACAAAAACGCAGCCAAAACACAGAAAACTGAACTATATGAAAGTCCAACAACCATGAACTGTTCAACTGGACCGGTAAGAGGGGCGGAGCCAGCAGCAGAGCGAATTGGGCAGGAAAGATCTCCTGACCCAGGCTCGCAGGCAGCCGTGGGCAGATCCCAGGTGTGGAGTAGCAACAGGTGGACCCAATGAGGGTGCAAGGCAGCAGGCTGACCGTGGTCACACATTTGCACGCAGATAAGCCAGTGAAGGAGCGAGCAGTGAGACAGACCTCGCAGGTCCCAGCAGCAGGAAGCAGCAGAGGGGACCGTCATTGCCCCTCTCTGACCCCACCCCCACATACAGCTTCACAACCCAGCAACTGAGTTGCCCTGCCCTGGTGAATACCTAGGGCTCTGCTCCTCATACGTAACAGGTGTGAAAAGACCAAAATATGGCTCAAGAAGAATCCAAAGCCCCAGAAACAGTAACTCTAAGCGACCAAGAAATAGCCAACCTCTCAGATAGACAGTTCACAACACTGGTCATCAGGATGCTCACAGAACTAGTCGATTTTAGTCACAAATTAGAGGAACAAATGAAGGCTAAACTAATTGGAATGAAGGGAAATGCACAGGAAACCAATAGTGATGGAAAGGAAACTGGGACTCAAATCAATGGAGTGAACCAGAAGGAAGAACGAAACATCAACCAGAAAAGAATGAAGAAACAAGAATTCAAAAGAATGAGGAGAGGCTTAGGAACCTCCAGGACATCTTTAAACGTTCCAACATC
>NW_028073324.1:0-616 GCF_014824575.4 Sturnira hondurensis
CATGAAAACAGAAGGGATGGTCCCCACCCCACCTACAGCCTTAGCTGCTGAGCGGTGAGCAGCCCAGGAGTTGGCTCTAAGGGTGAGGTCATGCAGTATTTTTCAAGGGTTGGGACAAAGTGTCCCCCCCTCAGAGGGGCCAGAGAGAAGGGCCCTGTGCTCCTTTTTCTGCCTGAGAAGGCTCTCAAGTCTGGGAGAAGTGTTGGTCAAGAGATGGGAGCAGTTCAGGGCTGCCCACAGCAGACAGGGCCTGGGGACACTCACCAGAGCCCATGGTGAGCTGAAGCCACTTGCCTCCACCCCTTCCCCCACGTTGCAGTTCAGGACACCGTTTTTAGGGGTGTGTCCCCTGGCCTCCAGCTTCAGCACCACGGAACCAGCTTCCTCCCAGCTTCCTCCCAGCAGCTCCTTGGCCACCTCTCCTCCATCTCATTTTCCCATGGTCTGTCCAGGCAGCCCTTAGCCAGGTTTCCAAGTTACCGATTCCTAAGGGGCCGCTGTCCCCAGCAGGCAGAGTGGGAGGTCGACTCTGAACAGGGATGATATTTGTTCAGGTTCACACCCTGCCCAGCCCATGGGGCAACACACCAGGCTCTTTGCAACACCCCCCCCCCCC
>NW_028073325.1:0-523 GCF_014824575.4 Sturnira hondurensis
TGGCTGAAGTTTCCAAATGTGTGGTTGTGTAAGGAGTATCTATGTTCACTGAGGACACTAGCCTGAAGGTTTCTTTCCTGCTTTTGTCTTTATGTAGTTTAGGGATTCGGATGATGCAAGCAGCCTAAACAGAGTTTGGAGTTTTCCTCCTTCTTGGATTTTTTTGGGATAATCTGTGAGAGATACTGGTTAGCTCTTCCATAAATTCTTTTGTGAAACCATCTGGTCCAGGGCTTTGCTGTGTTGGGTTATTTCTGATCACTGCTTCCATTTCCCGCGCTATTATTGCTCTGTTCAGGCTTTTTGCTGCTTCCTCATTCACTGTTGGAAGGTTACATTTTTCTAGAAATATGTCTGTTTCCCATAGGTTTCAAATTTCTTGGAAAATACTTCCTCATAGTAGTTTCTTACAATTATTTTTGTACTTCTGTGGCAGGAGCTCTAGTCTGTTTATTTCACTTCTGATCATGGTTATATGGGTTTTTTGTCTCTCTTTTTTAATGGGTCTGCTTAAAGGCTTGTC
>NW_028073326.1:0-828 GCF_014824575.4 Sturnira hondurensis
TTGTCATTTCGGGATAGTCCAGAGGGAGACAAATGCAGCAGGAGAGGGCAGGCATCGCACAAACAGCACCGATTTTCACACCCATCGTGCGCGTGTCTGGGGAGCATTTGCAGAATGTAGAGCGTGTCTGGGGTGGGTCTGCGTGAGTCCTAAGTCCACTGCGGGCCCTTTAAGAGGAGTCTCCTGAAAATCCTGCAGTTTCTTCTGCGGGAACAGCCCCCACTGGTTTTCATAGCCAGAAGTTACAGGACTCCTGTTGCTGGTGCTGGAAGCCTGGGCTGGGGCTGAGATCCCCCTCTCCCGAGGTGTCCCTCCCATTTTCAACCCATCACACGTGGGGGTGGGACGATCTGTCTCCATACCTCTCTGTGCCTCTCGCGTCTCTGCCTGTCCTGCCCGTCTGGATGGATGTGGCCTCTTTAAACCCTTGGTTGTCAGACCTCCACGCAGCTCGGTTTCTTTCTGGGTGATACTGGTTTTGCAGCCTAGTTGTATGTTTTGCTGTAGTTGTGCACAGAGGCGACGCGTATTTGCCTATGCCTCCATCTTGACTGGAAGTCCCTAACATTACTTTTTTGTACAAATTAAATCAGGCAATGCTGCTGTTACCCGAGCAAGGCAGCTGCTCCCAGGGGTGGCCGGCCAGTCGAGATGTCCACCGGACATTGCTCTTCAAGTCTGCAAACCCAGACGTAATGCCAGGGCGTGGAGTCCCCACCGGGCAGACTGCAGAGCGGTGGCGTCATGGAGGAGGAGAAGCAGGGTGACGTCCAACGCTGGGCCCCCATTTGCTAGCCGGCCAGCCCCCAGATGGGAGTGGCTCCTGCT
>NW_028073327.1:0-868 GCF_014824575.4 Sturnira hondurensis
TTAGCTTCAGGAAGAAAGTCACACGATGTTCTAGGTGGTTCTCATTGGGCCACTCACTATATCTGTGGCAGCTGTCAGCAGCATGTACCCAATTATCCTATAAATAAATGTGCCTGAAGAGGAACAGTAACAACTCTTATTTCTCTAGGCGTCTCATTGACATTCCTGCTGCAGAACCACACTGCAGTGGCGTGGGGGTTTGCTCGTTTCTCTGTTTGAGTTTGGAAGATGCAGAAATTAGGGGGATGTCAGATTCTGGAAGGCTGAGCCGGGCCTCATTTCTGAAGGAGCCACCCCACCTCCTCTGGTGGAGAGTGACAGTGGGCGGGGTTGGTCCTCTTCCTACTCCCGAGATCAAAGAGTTAAAAGAGCGTTTATTCAAAGTGTGTCCTTAAGACATACTATGTCTAAGGGCTCTCTTTAGAGCTGGAACCAGTACCATCCTAGTGAAATGACAACTCATCATCTCACACAATTTACTCGCAAATTTAAATAGGAGATTAAACTGCCGACACGTACAGAGTGGGAAGCTAGACCTCCCAGATTCCACCGCTCCCTCCCGGTGTTGGAGCCCTGGTGAGTCTTCTGTGTTGTGGAGGATTAACTTGCCAGGTAGCTGAAGAAGAGGGGGAGCACCTTCACCTTCTGCCCCCAACTACTGATCAGATTAGGGGACCTGGCGTACAGCTTCTGACCTGACCTACACTTCAGTTTAAGAAGTAGTGTCGAGTGATTTTCTGCCACCAGCAATGAATGGATTTTACACTATATTTCTCCTTTCTGGTCTGAACGTGTTCTTGACTGGCTAGCTTATTCGTGTCAACACAGTAAAATATGTTTATCTGAATTAGATCTGATACCAACTTTT
>NW_028073328.1:0-585 GCF_014824575.4 Sturnira hondurensis
AACAGAGGCCTACAACCAAGGCTACTTTATCCAACAAGGCTCTCAATCAAGATAGAAGGCCAAATAAAGAGCTTCGAAGACAAAAGAAGTCTAAAAGAATACGCCTCCACCAAACCAGCTCTACAAGAATTACTAAAAGGGCTGCTTTAAGGAAAGGAAGGAAAAGAGAGAGAGGGAGAGGAACACAGAACACAGGTCCACAAATGACAATGAATTAAGTACCTTTCAATAATAACCTTAAACGTAAATGGATTAAATGCACCAATTAAGAGACATAGAATAGCTGAATGGTTAAGAGCATGATCCACACATATGCTGCCTACAAGAGACCCACCTCAGGTCAAAAGACCACTACAGACTAAAAGTGAAAGGATGGAAACAAATTTTCCAAGCAAATGGACAAGAAAAAAAAGCCGGAGTAGCAATCCTCATATCAGACAAAATAGACTTAAAAAAAAAGGGCTATAAAGAGAGACCCAGAAGGTCACTTCATAATACTAAAGGGAAGAATCCACCAAGAAGACTTTAACATAGTAAATATATGCACCCAACATAGGAGCACCCAAATATACAAAGAAAATCCTA
>NW_028073329.1:0-860 GCF_014824575.4 Sturnira hondurensis
CAACAAAACAAACAAGCAAGCAGAATATGACCAAAGACACTGAAATAGAGAACAGGGGGACAGTGACCAAATGGGAGAGGGGAGGGAATTTCAGGGGAAAAGGGGAAGGATTCACAGGAGCAAGTTACAAAGGACACATGGACAAAAACTAACAGGGGTGGAAATGGGAGGGAGGTGGGGAGCACTGGGGGGGGGGGTGCTGGGATGGGAGTAAAAGACAGAAAAGTGTACCTGAACAATAATTAAATAAATTTTAAAAAATACTCCCCCAAAAGAAATACTAATTAGCTGCTCTGTTTATATACTCTGATATTCATCAGATTATGGGCATGAGAGAGTTGGTGAGTTACTATAAACCATCAAAAGTTTTGCTTAAACATGTTAAACTATCAAAAATTTTACTTTGTTCCTCTTTTATAAAAAAACACTGAAAACAACAAATAATGTTCAAAATAATATCAATTCAAAAACATCACATGGGGAACTGGCCATATCCCAAAAATAACTATGATTCAGGCAGCCTTGTTCCAGGAAATCTAGAACAGAATATAAGAGCAAAGGAAGAAACAACACCATCGTTTTCGGTGCCCAGAGGATGCAGCCTTTTCTAAAAGGGGTTTCATGGCACTGAGAGACCTACACCAACTGCAATGAGAAGCAGCAGCTTCACAAAATTCTTTAAAGAAAGTTTTGTAAGGAAATATGACTGGTCAATTTCATACCCAGTGAATTTGGGCAAGTTAGGTTACGTCAAGCGTATAGCATCTTTGAAAACACAAATAATACAGTCTAAATAATAAGATGAATGAAAAAAAAGAAAGAAGGAAAGCATGGTCAAGTGACTGGGGCTGACCAGTGAA
>NW_028073330.1:0-502 GCF_014824575.4 Sturnira hondurensis
AGCTGGCTGACCACTGTCACACAATGGCACACAGATAAACCACACAAACGAACGAGCAGTGAAAAAAAACATGCAACCCAGGGCCCCAGCGCCAGGAAACAAAGCCTAAAAGCACCATTTGGAAAAAGTTTAGGGGGTCAAAGTGCTGGGTGAGGCTGCCAGGTACACAGAGAGTTCATTGGAAAGACCCATAGGGTCCTAGAACAAACACAAGCCCACCAACCCAGGAACCAGCACCAGCAGGGCCCAATTTGCTTGCAGAAACAGCGGAGGGGACCGAAAACTGAGAGAGAGCAGGAAAGCTCCATTGCCCCTCTCTGACCCTGCCCCCACAGAGAGCGTGGCAACCCAGCAACCTGGGTTGCCCTGCCCTGTCGAACACCTAAGGCTCCGCACCTCATACATAACAGGCGCAAACAGACCAAAAAATTATGTGCAAGAAGAAGAATGGCTCAAAGCCACAGAGCCAATACTTCTAAGCGACCAAGAGATACCAACTTAT
>NW_028073331.1:0-608 GCF_014824575.4 Sturnira hondurensis
AATGAATTTTAAATTGAACAAAAAAAGGTCACCAACTATAAAAAATTGTAAATTTGACAACAATAAATTCATAACTTGAGATATGATGCCTATCCAAAGACAACATTAAGGAGAATGAAAAGCAAAGTGCAGACTGGGAGAAGATATTTATAAGAGATAAATTAAGGGCCCATATGTAAAACAAGAACAACTGATATGAATCATTAAGAAAATGATTTCCCACCAATAAAAAAAGTGGGTCAGATACTTTAGCAAGCTGTCTTAAAAAAAATCCAGATGATCAACAAATTTGTAGGAAGATGATGCTCAACTTCATATGTAATGAAGAAAGTGAAAATTAAAACCACAATGTGATTCTCCTCTATACCCATCAAAATGGCTAAAATTAACAAAAATGAAAATGTGGGTATGAAGTAACTAAACCAGACGTGAGACCACAGCCCCGACCTTGAGAGCAGCCTGTGAAACACCCACAGCTAGAGGACCCAACCAATGGGAACTGTCGCTGCTAGTGTGAGTGTAATTTGGTATAACCACTTTGGAAACAATTTGATCGAGTAATCCCACTCCTAAGAATATGACCAATGGAAATGCATAGACTTGTGCAT
>NW_028073332.1:0-924 GCF_014824575.4 Sturnira hondurensis
GCTGCTTTGATGGTTGACATGCTCTTATAGAAGCAGAGAGAAACAGAAATCAGTATTCTTGACTAAGTTATTTTGTTTTAGATGTTTTATGTCCTTGGTTAAATTTATCCCTAGATACTTTTTTTTCTTGCTTTAGTAAATGGGATTCCTGCCCCAGTTTCTCTTTCTGATGTTTAGTTGTTGGTGTACAAAAATGCCATCGATTTCTGAATATTGACCTTGTCCCACTACTTTTCCAACTTCACTGAAAGGGTCAGGTAGTTTTTGGGTGGTTAGTATAGGGTTTTCTTTGTACACTATCATGTCATCTGCAATCTTGACAGTTTTACTTCCTCCTGCCCAATTTGGATGTCTTTTGGTCTTTTTCTTGTCTGATCGCTGTGGCTAGAAGTTCCAGTACAATGCTGAGTAGGAGTGGTGAAAGTGGACACCCTTGTCTTGTTGCTGATCTTAAAGGAAAAGCTTTTAGTTTTTTCCCATTGGGGATATGTTGGCTGAAGGTTTCTTGTATATGGCTTTTATTATGTTGAGGTATATATCTTCTAGTCCCACTTTGCTGAGTGTTTTTATGATAAATGGGTGCCAGATTTTTTCAAGAGCTATTTCAGCATCTATTGATCTGATCATGTGTTTTTTTCCTTCCTTTTGTTTATGTAGAGTATTCTGTTTATTGATTTGTGAATATAATGGCATCCTTGAATCCCTGGGATGAATCCCACTTGACCATGGTGTATGATCTTTTAAATGTATTTCTGTACTCAGACATGCAGTGTATTGTTGAGGATTTAAGCATCTATGTTTATCAGTGATATTGGCCTGTATTTTGTTTCTTTGTTGAGCCTTTACATGGTTTTGGAATTAGAACTATACTAGCTTGTAAAAAGAGTTTGAGAGTTTTCCCTCATCTTGAATATATTAGAATAG
>NW_028073333.1:0-574 GCF_014824575.4 Sturnira hondurensis
AGGAGCATGACCATCGATGAACCACAAAGCCTTTTAGCGTCCATTTGCGACTGCTGCTGAACAAACAATTGCAAACGCACCGGTCGCTGGCCGGGGCTTGGGTCCCCTGGGACGGCCTTGAACGCCAGGCTGAGCCCCATCCCCAAACAAAGGAGAGAGCACCAGCCGGCAGCCGCCCGTCTTGGGCTCTGCAGGCAGGCACGGGCCCCCGCCTGCGTGCCTTTCCCTGCCTGTGCCCTGGCCCTTGCCAAGCCAGTGATCTCAGCCCCTGAACCTCAGGGAGCAACACTCTGTGGCGCAGACAAGAGTCGCTGGGCTCCGCTGCCCTTGCATCATCTTTCAGAACCAGATCCTGTTTGCCTAACTCATCCGCCGCAGGCCATTCGCTTCCTGGAGGAAGTGGCAGGGCCCACTTCCCCGACACACAGGACAGGAGGATTGAGGGGGCCGTGCTGTGGGCAGCAGAAGTGGGCGGTTACTCCAGCAGCCCCCCTCCCGTCCTCCATTTGTTCTGTGGGGTGCCAGATCCAAGCGTCTGGGCAAATAGGCCTGGTGTGTGGGTCACACACAAAGT
>NW_028073334.1:0-1005 GCF_014824575.4 Sturnira hondurensis
ATTTAGAAACAATCACATTAAGTATAAATAGCCTAAACCCTCAATTTCAATGGCAGAAATTGTCAGATCAGTTTAAATGGTAAATTCGATTACATAATATTTACAAGAGAAATACATAAAATCTAAGGCCTCAGAAAGAATGAGAATGAATAAATGTAAAAAGCAGACCCACACAAGCCAATGGGAGCTGGGTGTTGTGAGGGCTGGTTAAATGCACAGCAAAACAAAATTGTGTTTTCTCCTCCTGAGCACACAGAACAGCGCCTTTCCCCGGCTGTCTTGAGTTTAAACTGGGGACAAAATCACAGAGACCACCCCCAAAACTGACCCTGGAAGTGCCCCACATGATTTTTGGCTCACTTTTCTTACTTCCCTTTCTCAGTGTCACTGTAAGCTCGGATCTGGGATGGCACAGCAACCAGGAAAAAGAACTGGAAGCCCTGGGTTGTTGCTGGGAAAAGAGTTGCCCCCAAACACACCTGCCCTTCCTCAGACTTTTCATGAGCAAGAGTTTTTTTCCCTTTACTGTAACTGATAGTCTTTGTAGTATTTATCCCCACAGTGTAGCCTGGGCTACCCTCCCTAACACGAATGTAGTGTCTTGAAATTCCACGACCCTGAGGCACTGGCTTAGCAGACAAGCAGCAGAAAAGGACAGAGTGGCCTTGGAAGCTGGAGTGAGACCTCGTCACATCCTTCAGTGATGACCATTTGGTGGGAGTGTCATGTGTGGCCACTGGACTCTCATCCCCTGCAGCTCTGGGAGAACTACTTACAGATTATCAGCACACTCGTGGGCATTTAATGATATCACAAGGATCAGAGCATTGCTGCAAGACTAGATAGAGCCAAGAGTAGAGAAAGAACTGGACAGTTTCTAAGAAGGAGTCAAAGAGAGTATACAGAGTTTAAAAATAGTATGCTTTCTATTGTTTACTACCTGCTTATAGACCCCCAAACACTGAGATACAGTGTTTATTAAGTATTATTAAAAATAAAACTTTT
>NW_028073335.1:0-1631 GCF_014824575.4 Sturnira hondurensis
ATTTCACATTTTTATTAAAGGGCAGATTAAATCTCTTTGTTTCCCAAATTGAGCCTATATTACAATCATTTAAAATGGTCGAATACCCACTGGTTAATGAAAACACAGATCCTCTGGTTTCCCGACCGCGTGGTTCACTCAAACACAGACGCGTCGCTCCTGTGCATTCAGCCCAGTGCGGACTCACGGGGCGCATCACAGCGCAGAGCAGGGCCACGCTGTCCTTGCCACCTTCCTGTCTCACTGCGATCCACTGACTATGGTTTTCCAGCCCAGACAACCTTCCCTGAAGACTATTTAAGCAAAATCAAGAACAATGTGAAACCACATTTCTGTAGGTAAGGAATACAAAAGGAAGTGCATCTGAATGTTTTTTTTGGTTTGGTTTGAACTCACTCTCAATCCACATGCATCCAAAAGACGCTTCAAAGACACTTGCCGATTTCTCGACAAACTGTGTAAGATTTCCGGGTTTGCTGAAAGAACGTGTGAGGTTTCTTTTCCTCGAGTGGTGATGTCACCTTCTGAGTGTTGGCTCCAAACTACCCGCTCACCCTTTCCCCTCTGTCTCCTCCACACTCTTGCCTGCCCCCACCACCCCCGGTAACACAGACACACTTGGGGGACAGTGGCTGGACTCATCTAATGTTGCACACTTTTCGTGTGTTTCCCGCGGAAAGCTAACTGGCCTTTTCAGGATCAGATCTCAGTCTTGGGCTCACTGGGCTCGTGCTCTCGTCCACAGAGCTGCAAATGCTAAACAGCTGAGCAAACAAGCAAAATCAACTCTTGCTTTTCGTATTTCCTAGGTCAGATTTGGGGCTTTGGGGAGAAGTACCTCATGGAAAAACAAAAAAGCATGACTGAGAATCTAAAAGAATTTTACTTATCATTAATGGTGAAACAATATAATTTCATTTGTTCCATGGCTAAGAACCCAGGTATAAAAGGAAATGACATTATTTTTAGTTTTGAAATGAGCCCTAACCCGATAATGAGAGTGTTTTGTTAAAACGGCCACAAAATTAAAACGAATCTAAAATATAATTGCCAGCGTTCTTTTCGACGGAAAACAGTGAGATGCTGCAGGCTAAAGTGAGTGCGTTAGGTCGCCAGATGCTTTGCCAAGAGTGCTCCTTAGGTTGTGGGACTGGAAAGGCAGGCTCACTGTTTTCACCCGGAAGGACTAAGATTCAGGGATGTGTACAGAGGTTGAGACTCGCCCTACCTCGGGGCCCCAGTATTAGGGACTCTGGGCTAGATGCACCTGCAGGGGGCGCTTTCTTCACTTCTTTGTCACAACCCACACCAGCACAGAGAAGATCTCAGTGCAGGAAGAGAAAGCCACTGGGTGTCAGGTCTGCAAGGAATACCCTAATGCGGGAGAGCAACTACTGAGTTTTCCAACCCCAGAGTTTATTTTTAAAAATTCAGCTACTTAAGAGTAAAAAGTCAAGGCCGGTTTTTTTCATGAGAGAGGATTGTAAATAAGTTCCATAAACCAGTGTACATACAAATGTTTATGAGCCAGTAAGTTCTAAAAGACAACAAAAAAAGCTACATGGGTCCTATGTGGACGTGTAAATACATCCACTCCCGGTCAGAGATGGTACAAGAGCAAGTCGTACATT
>NW_028073336.1:0-658 GCF_014824575.4 Sturnira hondurensis
TAATTAATTAGCTTTTTAATTTAATTTATGAGATGACATTGGTTAATAAAATTATATAGGTTTCAGGTATACAGTTTTACAGTACATCATCTATATATTGTACTGTGTGTTCACCATCCCAAGTCAAAGGAGCTAATGTGTGTTCACCACCCCAGTCTCCTTCTATCACCATTTATCTCTCCTTCACTGTCTTCTGCCTCCCCTGCCCTCCTTTCTTCTGGCAGGCCCCATACTGTTGTCTGTGTCCTTGATTCTTTTTTATTTTTTATTTTATTATTTTTTTTAAACAAACTCTTTTGGGGGTAACAGTTTTTAAAGATTTTATTTATTTATTTATTTTTAGAGGGGAAGGAGAGAGGGAGAGAAACATCAATGTATGGTTGCCTTTTGTGCATCCCCTGCTGGTAGTTAGCCTGCAAGGAACCAGCTTGCAACCCAAGCATGTGCCCTGACTGGGAATCGAACCGCGATCATCTGGTTCGCAGGCCCGCGCTCAATCCACTGAGCTATGCCAGCCAGGGCTCTTTTTTATTTTTTACTTAATGGTTAGTTTAACTTCTCATAACAGGATATAAAAAATAATACCAGAGTTAGTACTGTTATTTCTTTTTCTTCACCTCTACTTCCAAGTCATTGCTATGAAATTCTAATTTAATCT
>NW_028073337.1:0-859 GCF_014824575.4 Sturnira hondurensis
CCGAAACATAAGTTGGTTGTTACAATATCACCATGGTGATGTAAAATACGGCCTAGGGAATATAGTCAATGACATTGTACTAACTGTGTACCATGTCAGATGGACGCCATTCAATAGGTTTATGGAGGTGATCCCTTTGTAAATTACAAAAATGTGTAAACACTATGTCATACACCTGAAACTATTATAATAGGATGTCAAGTGCAATTTAAAAATTATTTTAAATATTATCATTAAAGGAGAGAGTATTAAGATGGCAACAGAGTAGCACAGAGGGAACCCAGCTCCCGTGCATCTGGTAGAAAATCCGGGCAGATCTACTGAAGAACAGCTTCATCAACCAACAATTCCCCAACATTTATGAAAATAAGAGACCAGGGAGTGTGTCAGAGGGACCAGACACCTGCAGATTGGCGAGGACTCCAGAAGGCGAGTGAGGACAATAGTGGCTGCGCTTCCGAGGCCCGCCCAAGGCTGTCCTCCTCCAGCAGAGCGTGAGTGTGGACGGGAAGGGGCGCCCAGTCTGATGCAGCACCATCAGTGGGAAACAGAAGCCCAATCTGAATCCAGGGCCGGGGCGCCTGTGGTGGAGGGAACTCCAGAGGCCCGGCACCCTGTGGGCTGGCAACAGACACCGTGGGAGAGAACTTACTCTCCCCAACCCCATCTAGGCAGGCAGGTTAATACCAGGCAGAGACCTGTGGGCTTAAGTTAAGGTAAAGGGTGGCAACTGCAGACTCTGTTGTCACCAGCCCGCCAGCCCGGGAGATTTAAGAAGTACACTGTCGTTGCTGGCCTTTTGGGATGGGGCTGGGCTGAGAGGCAGACTTTGTGGAGAAGTCTCTATTGGAAAGTGAAC
>NW_028073338.1:0-513 GCF_014824575.4 Sturnira hondurensis
TATCACTTGAATCCTCTTTCCCCAGCAGTACAAGGTCAGTATAATTTTAGCTGGTGGGAAGGCCATGCCCAGACTGATGGGCTTACTCCAATGTAATCTGAGGAAAGCAGCATTTGACCCAAACTCCTGAAAAATGAAAACGAAAGGGACAAATGGTCTGAAATAAAGAGAATTACTCTTCTTATACAAAAAAGAAATAGAAGGAGGAGGAGAGGGAGGAGGGAAAGGGGATAGAAGAAAGTAAATTTCTAAACTCCATTTACATTGATCTATGTGGGTTGACCATTTCTTCCTTCCAAAGAGATTAATTTAGGCCTTCCAAAATAGACATGTTAAGGCATAGACACCCAAGGCCACCACCTGTCTATTTTGTGCATTTGTGCCAATTAGAAAAAGGTGCCCTTTCTCCATGGCCAGCACATCCCAGACCTGGGTCTCCTCCTGGTGAGCAGAGTTCAAAAGATTTTTAACCCCTAGGGCCCTGAGAACCCTGATGCAGACCCCAACCTCCAC
>NW_028073339.1:0-900 GCF_014824575.4 Sturnira hondurensis
AAAGGAAGACAGCCCTAGGACTCAGAGGATTTAACGGGACGTCTGAATGTGCTGGGCACAGTGTCCAGCAGAAAGGAAGTACCCTGTTAAGTGGTGGCTGGACTTGTGTCATTATCATAAATGCCATGCTGGGCTTATGCTCCTCAGCAAGCTGCTTACAATGCCGTTCCAGTGAAGAAACAGATATTCCAAAAGACATTTACTTTTGCCAAAGACCTAGATCAAATGTGTCCACCCAGTTGCTACCTCTAAATCTTAGACCCTTAACGGCATAGGGAAATTTAAACGTGAGAACTTAAAAATCTTAACACATTATATATACTGTACCCAAACTGCATGCTAAAACATTAATGTTATCAGTTTATACATACTAAGTAGGTAGTAATGAAAATAACTTCATGGCCAACTATGGAATAGTGTCCATTAATACCTAAACAATAGTTTAATGAAGTCCCCAAATGAGAGCAGAGAATTCAGAAGCCTAGCAGATCCACAGGCCATGCAACACTTTGGTTATAACTAAAATCAAATTAAACAAAATATTTAGCGACACATCACAATCAGTTTGCAGAATTGAGCTACACAAGCCGCTATCAGGCCCCTGGAAAAGCAAGTAAAAAGTGTTCTAACACCTCAAGGAGAAGCCAGCATATACGCTCTCCTTGGATTCTCTATGTACAATTCTTTCTTCTCCCAAATTCCTTTATATTTGTATGGATTTAAGTAACTCTGTGTACTTTCAGAGTTCAGTGGTTGTACATTTGGGGTGGGAAAAGGTGAAGGTAATTGCTGAATGGCCAATGAGTAAGAATTAAGAGTCCAGACATACCTCACTGGTAGTCTGGCCCACAATGCAATAGCCCTCATTTTTTTTTTTTAAAGATTTTATTTTTAGAGAAG
>NW_028073340.1:0-2169 GCF_014824575.4 Sturnira hondurensis
CCCTGCTCCCTCAGCCCCGCTCCGCCACGGCCCCCAGGCAGCCCTGGGACTCCTCCTGTGCCCGGGGGCTAGTTCTGTGTGTCCTTCTGACTCGTGAGGCCCCGCAGCAAACACAATTGGCTCACTTCGCTCCGCTAACGTTCTCGAGCTTCGCCCGTGTTGCCGTGTGTGTTGCTCGTTTGTCTCTTTTTATAGAAAGTAGCATCCCGTTGCATGGCATGGGTTTATCCATTCACCTGTCGGTGGGCGTGTCGTTTGAGCGTGTCCCGGCCCAAGCGGACACAGGCTTGGTCCTCAGTGTCATTCGGGCAGGAGGTTCGACCTGTCCACAGCTGTGCAGCCAGTGGTGCTGGGAGGGGGCTCCGTGGGTCGGGAGGCTGGACTCCCTCCAGCCCCATTAACTAGAGAGCCCTAGAAACAATGATCTGGCCAAGTAACATGTATTTTTCCAGAAAGGCCTCTAGGCATATTTTTTGGATGCTCCTAGAGTTAGCATCCTGCCCAACAGAATCAATTCTCCTTTCCTAATTCAATTTGGGGCGACAGCAATGGCAGCGCACGCTTGCGGAGCAACCTGTGGGCACACGCGTGTGGCACGGACTGTATATCATGACATCAGACATTCTGAGAAAATTGCTTTTCCTCCCTGAATGCCAAGTCATAAATAATTTTGGGTTGGGAAGAGCTCAGGTAAGTGTGCTCTTGACTTCAGGGAGTGGCCTGTAAATCCTGTGAGCCACAGAGCAGAAAAATGAGGGGACAGATTGGTGGGGTCACTTCTGGTCTGGACCTGGCTCCGAGTCGCCGAAGTAGGTGGTGTGGGTGCTCTGCCCAGACCTGCTTTCCCGGTGGGTGCGCCCATCCCCACCTCTGGGAGCGTGGGCTGTTCACCCCTCACAGCTGCACCCTCAGTCAGAGACCTGACCTCTTCTGCAAGGTGCTGCCTTCCCCGGGAGGCATGCTGGTAAATGTGCTTTGGGACAAGGGACAACCCGACAAAGCCCTGGTTTGTAGCATTTGCCAGTTTCTGTGGTGTAAAAATACTCCCACCGTGGCCAATTCCAAGCTACCTTGCAAAAATAAGTAAGTTGCTCACGGGTATAAGTGCATGCAAAAAATTTTTAAAGGACAAAGGAGTGATAAACACAGAATTCAGCGTCACGGTCCTCCCTGGCCAGGGTGGGGCAGGTGTCTGAGGGGCAGAGGGAGCTCAATGACGCTGATAAAACCCTGTTTCTCAAACTAGGTGGGGAACACCAGGGGGCGTGTGCTCTTATTCTTTGTACTGTATATATCATTACCTATCTTATGTGCATGGAAATTTCACAACAAAAACAGTTCTAAGGAAGCCTTTTAAGCTTTGAACTTGCTTCCACCTGCGCACAGGGGTCACGGCGTTTGGTGGAGGCACAGTGAGCGGCTTGAAAGCTGGTCTAGGTGCCCCCGCCCTTCAGGCACACCCGCAAAGGTCACATTCCTAGTGAGTCCTGTGCAGGAGAAGCGTGGTCCCAGGGGCGGAGACCGCCGTTTCCCTCAGGATGGACAGCAAGAGGACGTGAGCAAGGGTGGTGGACAGAACTGCCCTGTCCAGTGTCCCCTCCAATGAGGACCAAGGGCCATCCCCCCCCCCCCCCCACCGACTCGCCCAGTGAAGCTCTTCTTTGGACCTCGAGCCAGGCCGTCCCACTGCCTGATACTCAGCCTTTGGGCCTCGGACGAGCAAGTGTGCCCAGGCTCTTACCAGCAGCGGGTTTCTGCCTCCCGCCTCCCGTGGATGAGCTTGCGAAGCCCTCTCCACAGTCCACAGAGGGTCTGGCCCTGACCTGGGCACCTGGGGGCTCTTACTGTCTGAGCACAGCCCGGGGTTCCTGGACGCTGCTGCACCAAGCCCAAGGGCCAGGCTGTTCACATTGTCCTTTCCTCCCAGAGACGTGTTCATCTTTGCGCGCAGAGCCAGTGATTTCCCGTTACAGAGACTGCGAGGCCAGGGCTGCAGGCCCCGCGGGGGCGGGGGGTCTCACGGCTCAGCCCACGGTGCTCGGGCCGCATTTCCCAACCTGGAAGCGTGGGCAGCGAGGCAGGAGGGCCCCCAGCTCAGGGAGGGCAGCCAGGGCTGCAGGCAGCAAGCCAAGGAGAGACTGAAGAAGGCAATGAGACTGGGCAGCTGAC
>NW_028073341.1:0-653 GCF_014824575.4 Sturnira hondurensis
TACTCTCATAGGGTTCAACTTAATAGTAACAGTTGAGGATAAATGGAGATGCCAATTCCCAGGGAAAAGAATAGATAAGTTTTAGCCTTATGAAGAAGGAGGAAATGATTTCACAAAGGAATAAGAAAGGGTACAAGTTTACTTTAAACCATAGTACTGTTTTGAGTCTATAGTAATTGAAAACCACATTTTTTTTTCCAATGAAAAAGAGGGGTAGGGTTTTCTGCTGAAAGTCATAACTTTGTGAGACAAGAGCCAGGGGTGGCAGTGAAGAATGGTGTCAGGAATCTCCTAAGGGTGCGTGAGTGAGGGAGAGAGTGGAGCCGAAGAAAATCCGAATGTGGGTTATTGTAAAGCTTAATACGGCCAATGTGAGTTGTACGAAATTCTAGAATTGTGGAGAATTTTGGATGCGGGAGACAAACTGCCAGATAATTTGACCACTTGGTCAAAGAGCTCTGTACTTATTAGCTAACTTACAGTTATGCTTGATTTCTAATTATACATAAAATATAGTTTGAGATGATAATAGGTATCATTTACTGAAACATATGTGGGAGGTTTTGTATGTCCTTTGCATTTGGCCAAATAAGTATGTCATTTCCAGTGTTGCCTCTCTCTTATCTATTTCTACACAGCAGTTAGAGTTATAC
>NW_028073342.1:0-727 GCF_014824575.4 Sturnira hondurensis
CTAACCTAGAATTTGATGAACTCGAATCTTCAACACAGTTTATCTTTCATAGTAGGTATTCCTTAGAGCTCAGAGTGGTGTCTGAGGCCCAGCTGTGGAATACAGAACATCCTGTCATTCCTTTCCCCACCTCTCTTCTTTTCTCATCCTCAGGTGCAAGGCACCAATGTCTCTCTTCCCTCCCTCTTTCAGAAAAGACCAGCAAACAAACAAATAGGTCCCATGAAGATCCAGATATGAAAACCAATACCTAGGACATCCAGTAGCACATGGAGTTAGCCAGGAGCATGCTCTGTGTGTTGTAAATGGATCATGAATGTTCAGTGGAAAAGTGTTAAGTAAATAGGCAGACACAGCAGATGTCAGGACTCAGGGGGGTTGGCCATGGGTCTGAACCCTGTGTACATTCTCTGTTCTCATTTTCCTTGGCTTCTTGGCACAGAGTGGACTATTTCTTTCATGAAACATAGTGTTTCTTGGCGCACTTATGTCCCACCCCACCTGCCCTCTCTCTAGGCACTCATTGTCCATCCTGTCTCCAAAGGCTGGAATAACTGAGGGTTCATTCCAGGGCACTCTGTCCTTGTTTAGTCTCCTTTTCTTCATGACTAGCCATGTCTGTTCCCAAGTCCTGCAATGCCATCTGGGAATGATGCCTCCCAAATTTGTATCTGGGGTTCAAATCTCTCTTCTCTGCTCTAGTATCAAAATTAAACTGAATCCACAT
>NW_028073343.1:0-716 GCF_014824575.4 Sturnira hondurensis
CTGTTCGTGCCTGTTAAGTAGCAGGATTGGAGCCCTAGGTTTTCACCAGAGCGGGGCAACTCAGTTGCTGGGTTGTGACATTGTATGTGGGGGCGGGGTCAAAGAGGGACAATGGCTTCCCTCCGGCGCCTGCCTCCTCGACCCCCACCAGCACCGCAGCCACGACCGTCACCAGGGCCACGCGCCCTGCTCCACTGCCCGAGAGTGTGCCACCACCGTCAGCCCTCCACCACTGGGTTTGCCCCCTGGGGCCTGCGTGGTCCGTCTCACTGTGCGCGAATGTGCGACCTTGGTCAGTCTGCCCCGCACCCCGACTAGTTCTGGGCTGCCTGCACTCCTAGGTCTGTCCTGCCCGGCCCAGCTCCGCTGCTGGCTCCACCTCTCTTACCGTCCTCGTTGACTGGTTCGTAGCTGTCGGACTTCCGTATAATTCTGTTTTCTGGTCTTTGGGTGTGTCCTAGTTCTCCAAAACTTTTGTTGTATTCAAACTTGGTTGTGGGAGAAGGCACAGTGTTTCCACCAATGCCTCCATCTTGGCGGAAGTCTCTCTCAAGTTCTTTCAGGTGGTCTTCCACTCACTCTCCAAGTATTCTTTTTCATGCTTTTGTTTTCCTTCAGCAGTGAGCCTTTCTTTGTTCCTCCTGCCTATTGTCTGGAATGCAGCTGTGACGCAAGAGCTCAAGCAGCTCTGTTGGACCAGGAGGAGAAAGCCACGT
>NW_028073344.1:0-1872 GCF_014824575.4 Sturnira hondurensis
CTTGTTCTCGTAGGCTTGGGTGTGGACCTTTTCCTGTGTTGTGGCTGAATACGCAGGGCAACTCACAATTCTCCCAAACCCAACAGCAACAGCCCGACTCCCTGTGTTTCCCTGTCTGCACCGACTGAGTATGGGTGAAGCTGGTGACTGGCTCTCTTCCAGGGGCCCAGCCAGTAGCCAGAGACTCCCCGAATTTATTCGCCAGCCAGTGCAGGTCCTGTGCCACAGGGATCACCTGGGCGACTCTCAATTCCCCAAGCCAAGGGTCAGCGCAGACCCCGCCCCACCGGAAAAGCACGGGCGACTGGCAGTTCCCCAAGTAGACGGCCTGCTCGGGGCCCCTCGGGACCAGGGAGGTGCGCGTTACCCGCGGTCCAGGAAACCGGGGGCCTGGGGGACGCGCGCGGCTGTAGGAGCCCGAGCCCGTGATGGCGCGGGTCGCCCGGGTGCCGGGGAGGTGCGCGCTACCCGAGGTCCAGGAAACCGGGGGCGGGGGGGGGGGCGCTGCTGTAGGAGCCCGCCGGCGATGGCGCGGGCCACTCGGGAACCGGGCAGGCGTGAGCGACTTGCAGCTGGTCAAGCTGAAGATCAATGCTTGACTCACAGTGTCTCCTAGTCTGCGCCAGCTGAGCAAGGATGCAGACAGTCTACGCAGCCTCGCCACCAGCGAGCAGGGATGGAGCTGATTTGTGCCAGAGGAGTAGGGATGCAGCTCGAAACTGACCCACTTCTGGAGGCCCTGACAGCAGTCCGAGATTCCCCGGGACTGCTCGCAGGCAGGCACGGGCTCCTTGAAGCAGGGAGTGCTCTGGCAACTCTCAGTTCTCCCAAGCCAGCAACCTGACTCCACGAGTTATCGGAGCTTGCTTCCAAAGGCTCACTCCTCTCTCTGCCACTACTGGAAGACCGATCTCTTATGGTGTTTTCCAATCTGCGCCCTGCCAGACAGGGGTGGTGCCGGTGACCAGTTCTCTCCCAGAGACGGTGTTGCCCACCCTCGGCTCTCAGAGACCGGGGCGGCCGGCCTGGGCCCTGGCTTGGCCTGGCAGGGGGCGCCGCCACCGCCTCTGTGCTGCTCCCTCGTACCTTGTTGATTTGTGGTCGTCTCTTCTCCTCAACTTCTGGTCATTCAGTGTCCGCTACAGTCTCTGGAGTCCTGCTTTCTTATATGCTGAGTCCCAGGTTAGCATCTGCTGTGTTCTTCCGCAGATCAGCCAGGTCCTTCTCTGGCGCGTGGAGAGAAGCGAAATCCTTTGTCCTACTCCGCCGCCATCTTCTCCCAAGAAGCCTACAAAGCATTTAAGGAAGAGCTAACCCCTATTCTTCACGGACTATTCCAAAAAATCCAAAAATGATGGGAAACTCCTAAACTCTTTTTATGAAGCGAGCACTATCCTAATTCCAAAACCAGATAGAGACACAATAAAGAAAGAAAATTTTAGGCCAATATCACTGATGAACATATATGCTAAAATCCTCAACAAAATATTGGCAAATCGCATCCAACAATACATCAAGTTCATACACCACGACCAAGTGGGATTCATCCCAGGGATGCAAGGATGGTTCAATATCCGCAAATGAGTAAATGTAATACACCACATAAACAAAAGCAAGGACAAAAAACACATGGTCATATCAATAGATGCGGAAAAAAGCTTTTGATAAGGGTCAACACCCATTTATGATAAAGGTACTCAGCAAAGTGAGAATACAGGGAGCATTCCTCAATATAATAAAGACCATAAATGAAAGACCTACTGCCAATATCATACTGAATGGACAAAAACTGAAAACTTTTCCACTAAGATCAGGAACAACACAAGGTTGTCCACTTTCACCACTTCTATTTAATATAGTATTGGAAGTTCT
>NW_028073345.1:0-736 GCF_014824575.4 Sturnira hondurensis
GTATCAAATTGTGCTGGGAAAACTTAGAAAGATATAGATAATGGTCACATTACTAAATGTAAAGACACTTAACTGTAATATATAAACTATTTAGCATTAAAATCTGTTGTTATAAAAATATGATCCTGGTACAAAACCGCCAAAAATTTACCTAGCAAAGGGAGAGGAGAAGTCAATTCTATTAGTTCATTTCCTATACTTACTACTGGTAGCATATTGGTGCATACATTTCTAATTCGATTTCCCAATTATTTCACATTCTTATTAGTGAAGTACAACATTTAAATTTGTTTGAGAAATTATTTTAAGAAATACGTGTTATTGTGAACATTTTTTACACACATTTTTTACAACATTTTTTCCTGAAATCACAGCAGTTGTCATCATGAGCACCTCTCACAAGAGAGAGAGGCTGAGTCACTCTGGAAAATTACGGTCGTTATACCCTAACATGGAATGACAGGAGGACACAGCCACTAATCTGCCCATTGCACAAAGGTTTTCAATTGTCTGGGAGGTGAAAGTGTACAGGAAACCCCCATCACTTTACTTGGTCACCACTTTGCTATATCATGCCCTGTTCCTTCTAGAGTGGTGATGTGGACAGGTGGTGAAGGGCAAGGACCCTGGACAAGCCTACTGCAGCTGACAGGTGGAACTGGTAGAAAAATCAAAACAGGAAGTAAAGTGTAAAAGTTCACGTGCTCGACAGTGAAGTGGAATAGAAGCCTTTCTC
>NW_028073346.1:0-1871 GCF_014824575.4 Sturnira hondurensis
GCTTTTAAAAATTCCCAACCCCTGGACCACATCCCACACCGGTGAAACTGTAATCACTGGAGGTGGGCTTCAGAGAGGGGCAGGTTTGAAAAGCCCACGGAGAACTTCGGTATGCAGCCAAACCTGGGAACCAACAGTCTTAGCAATAGTCTTCCCGCCCCCCGCCCCCGCCCCCGGCAAACATCTATTAATTCCATGACTGTAGACACCAGACACTCTCAGCAGCAGCAGGTCCTGACCAAGGTGGGAGCCCGGGGCTCAGTCTCCTTCCACAGGCGAGCGCCAGTCAAATACCTCGTTGGCTCGCACACGAAGGGAGAGAGCTGTCCTGAGTCTGGACCTGCTGCGATCTCGGGGTTGTGTCCACAGAGTCAGAAATGCTTCGCTCCCGTGGAGACGTGGGGTCTACTTCCCCACTCTTTGGAGCTGGGCTGGTTTCCTAACTTGCTCTGACCTGTGGATCGCAGTGCAAGGGATGTCGTGTGAGAGCTGGGCCTTCCCCTGTGGCTACCTGCAATGCAGCCCTGAGATGGCCATGAGGAGCAGAGGCCAGGGGTCCAGTCCCAGACCTCGGTGACGCTCCAGCACAACATGGTCACCCAAGGGAGCCCAAGTGAAACCCGCAGAGGGGCTGCTCAGCCAATAGAATCGGGGAAATCAGAAGTCGCTGCTTCATGAGACTGAGTTTTGGGCTGGTTGTCTCTCAGAAACGGGCACCTGAAACAAACAGGCGCTCCATCAGTGTTCTCGTCACTTTCGCACGTGTGCCGCGAGGTCAGTACCGAATTTGTTTAAAACCACTGATTTAATAGCTTCCCCAGTTAGAGCCTTTATTTTAGAGCAGTTTGGTGAGCTGCTGGTCCACTATTGCTCACATTGAGGCCCAGTGTGGTTTTTCAGTGTGGTCATGACGATGGCGTTGAATGCAGACTGTAGAGGTATAAAATACAAAACAGTCCCTGGTAGGTGCTTTCAAAAATCGGCACCTGGGGATGCAAACTCCATGTGCAGTAATTTTCAGACGCAAAACCGAAGGGTAGAGCATCCGACACTTCGAGGAGGACATCCACACGTCCCAGAAAAGAACGCCTTTCTTTGAGGGCTCCAGCAATTGAGTGGGGGACTCCTGTAAACTGAGTTCTGAGATGATTCATATTCACTCAGTCAATGAATCGTTTCTGAGACCCTTCAATGGTAAAGGTGCCTTACTGTGCGGCCAGTGACTGGGAAAAGGACACGGTTCCCAAACTCAGGGAGCCTGTACAGTGTTCCTAGCCCGCCCTGTGGTGTCCCCAGCGACCGGTTGCTGACTGCATGCGCACCTCGCTCCTAACACTGGGAATTCGGATCTAGCTCCTATGGAGTGCGCTACGGTGCCTCAGCGCTGAGGAGCGGGGGTCCGTGCCCCCACACAAGTGTTCTGCCCATCAAAGAGTGGATCGGGGAGGAGTGGGACCTTCACCCAACAACCTTGCAAGGGCTTCTCGTTGGCAGTGTATTCATGTAATTCGGCATCTGGAATTAATTCAATGAGAAGGCTTTGCCTTGTAACTAGCCACTCAGATTTTATCACCTTCTCACATTTGCACACTCACACACCATTCCCCTGGGCCGCCATAACTCCATACCGCCAATGGGGCGACTTAAACAACAACAAAATTTCACAGCTCTAGAGTCCAGGGTTCAGGTGTCTGAGGTTCGGTTTCTCCTGCGGCCTCTCTCCTTGGCTGGCAGAGGGCCACCTTTCCAGTGCGTCCTGGCTTGGTCTCTCCTCTGTGTGTGAGTGTCCCTCGTGTCCCTCTGTGTGTCCACACCAGTAACGCTGCACTAGCGTCATCCCAATGGCCTCATTTTAAGTCAATCATCCTACC
>NW_028073347.1:0-1017 GCF_014824575.4 Sturnira hondurensis
GCCTTTGATTTCTGGATATTGACTTTGTATCCCACTGTTTTGCCAAATTCATTTATTAGTTCAAGCAGTTTTGGGTTAGAGTGTATAGGATTTTCCATGTACACTATCATGTCATGTGCAAACAATGACAGTTTTGTTTCCTCCTTTCCAATTTGGATGCCTTTTATTTCCCTTTCTCGTCTGATTGCTGTGGCTAGAACTTCCAATACTATATTGAATAGAAGTGGTGAAAGGGGACAACCTTGTCTTGTTCCTGATCTTAGTGGAAAAGCTTTTAGTTTTTTCCCATTGAGTATGATGTTGGCTGTAGGTCTCTCAAAAATGGCCTTTATTATATTGAGGAATGTTCCCTCTATTCCCACTTTGCTGAGTACCTTTATCATAAATGGGCATTGTACCTTATCAAAAGCTTTTTCCACGTCTATTGATATGATCATGTGGTTTTTGTCTTTGCTTTTGTTTATGTGGAGTATTACATTTATTGATTTGCATATATTGAACCATCCTTGCATCCCTGGGATGAATCCCACTTGGTCGTGGTGTATGATCTTTTTGATGTATTGTTGGATGTGATTTGCCAATATTTTATTGAGGATTTTAGTGTCTATGTTCATTAGCGATGTTGGCCTGAAGTTTTCTTTCTTTGTTGTGTCTCTATATGGTTTTGGAGTCAGGATGATGCTGGCTTCATAAAAAGAGTTGGGGAGTTTTTCATCCTTTTGGATTTTTTGGAATAGTCTGTGAAGTATAGGGGTTAGTTCTTCCTCAAAAGCTTTGTAGAATTCTCCTGTGAAACCATCTGGTCCAAGGCTTTTGTGTGTCCAGATTTTTTTTATTACTTCTTCAAATTCATCTGCTCTTATTGGCCTGTTCAGGTTTTCTGCTTCTTTTTCATTGAGTTTTAGAAGATTATATTTTTCTAGAATTTTGTCAATTTCACCTAGGTTTTCAAATTTCTTGGCATTTAGCTCTGCATAGTAATTCCTTACAATCCCTTCTATTTCTGTGGTATCAGTT
>NW_028073348.1:0-1152 GCF_014824575.4 Sturnira hondurensis
AAATGCTCTTCCAGAGAGATACAGGGCTCCCCAAAGTGGAATGAGTACACAGGGGTAGGACGATTCATTGCGTCTAAAAGACAATATCACCAAACATATGACTATGCTAACGGAGAGTTCCATGAAATGACCCAAAAGAATATACTTTTTAAACTGTAACTCATATACAAACATTCGTTTCTTGTACTAATGTAACTTAATAAAAGTAGAATTAAGTATTTGATGTTTTTCAGATTTCTTAAGATTAGTTCATCTTAAAACATGAGACATTACTAGGTATTTCAAAATATACAATGACTTATTTTCTTATATAATTGAAAATATTTTTATTATTTTTGGCACGGATTCATGGTAGCCAATAGAGTAGATCACAAAATTTCTTTTACCTATTCTTTTTTTAATGAAAAACCCACTTAGATTCCAGAATTTCAAATTGGTGACTAGTTTGAAAAAAACTGCAGATCGACCAATGAAGTTTAGAGAATCCCTCCAGCTAGTCACCCTCTCACCACTCGTGTTTATCATCATGTTTTGTCTTTGCTAAGTATATTCTATTTTTCTAAATGCACCACCAAAAGGCAAATAAACATCCATCATGGGACCACAACTGTGTGTCTACATTGAGGACCCCACAGGGAATATCTGTGAAAGTCCCTCTAAATAGCACTGTGTTTTTTGACTAATTCAATAAATCAGGTTTCAGACTCACTCTGCACACCATCCCATTTCCTTGATACAATTCCTGACTCTTTGTAGCGCGTTCACCTGGAAAGGTTTGAATTATGTGTTTGTTATTAGTTCATCACTTGACATTCCATATATCTCACTGCTCGGAACATAAGAATATGCACATTTATACATTTTTCTAAGTTCCACTTCTTGGTTACTGTTATTTGAAACATCATATCAAAATGCTCTTGACAAGTTACCCTGGAGGTGATGCAGCAGTTTGCAAAGAGGAATGAGCATCATCTATTTAGGGTGGACCAACGTTCCCTTTTGATTTGAGTTTTCTAATATCTTCAAATGCCACTGTACACCAATAACAATTTATTTTTCAGTGGTACAACTGGCAATGTAGAAAGTATTTTTCCTAGATTTAAAGGAATACATATATATATATATATATATATATATATATATACACACATT
>NW_028073349.1:0-2477 GCF_014824575.4 Sturnira hondurensis
ATAGAGGCCAAAAGCCTCTTTTGGCTTCTTTGGACTGTGTATCGTCTACATAACAGAGGTAAGGCTCTGCTTCCTGCTGTAGGCTGCCCCTGCTTTCGGGCCAGAAGTAAGGGTCCAAAGGATGGGCCCTCCCTTGCTCAGTAAAAATAACTGCTCCCCAGTTGCTCAGGGCCCAGGATTTAGAGACTGACTCCTCTGGGACCACGTCCGTGAAATAAAGTTCCAATCTGTACACCCAAAAGTGGCTGAATTGTTTTCTGTTACATTGTTTTATTTTCTTTGTATTTTATCATTACCCCCTAGTGAATGTATACAAGTCAATAAAGTTTTAAATTTTTCATTAAAACAATCAAAGGTTATTTTCCCCATCATAAGGGTGTGTTGATACTTATAAACCTGTGACGAAGAAAAGGAGGGTATGAGTGAGGGGAGGAGGCAGGAGAGAAGGCAGGGACAAGGGGAAGGCAGGCCTGTTTTTGATCTGAGCGACCTTCTTGAGCTTTTTGTTGCAACTTCCTATGACTCTACAATGATTTCAAAATGAAAGTAAAATGAAGCACAACTTGCTTCAGGTGACTCCAGGTCTAAGAACCAGGGAGGGAGGGCTGTGGTTCAGGGATCCACCTGTATTACTACCACCTGGAGGGCTCCTTAAACAGTGGGTGAAAGCCACTCCCAGCGTTTCTGCTTCTGCAGGTTTTAATTCCAACAAGGAGCCCCACTGTGTGGATGTATAACAGGATGTAGCCAAGAGGAGAGCCCCAAGTAGGGCTTTGTAATAGGGTCCAGAAGAACTTGGAGATAATTGGCTCCACACCAGAGGTCCACCCCTGCCCAGAATGCTGGCAGCTGTCTCCAATTGTGGAAGGAACCAGAAATGGGGCTGCAGAGGAAGATTGGCCCAGGGATTTAAACGGAAGTGCGGCAACCATTGGGTGTCTTTCTTTTGTAGACCATGAGTCTGTTAAGGACCAAATGGCTTTTGTGTCTTGGTTGGGACTATGTGGCTTTTGGAAGTGCTGCCTTTTGCCACGTGGAGGGTGCTGGGAGGACTGTGTGCATCTGTGGGGAACTTTAGTTTGTGTTATTTCAAACAAATAAGTTCCTTTCCTTTTCACTGATCTCTGGTATTAAAAAAACATCTTCCTTCCAGCAGCAGGCAAAACAAACCCTGTAGGTGGGGAGGCCCCTCGGAGAAAAAGGGGGGTCTTATATCTTGTTCAGCACCTCCCACCCCAGTATGTTCTCTAACAGATGCAGCGGGTTGGGGGGTGTAGCTAGAAGTGGAAGTGATTGGATTTTTGCCACACATGACCCACTCAGCCTCCTTCTAAATCCTCACTCTGTCCCTCAAAGTGGGGTCCAGGTGTGGGGTACAATGGTAAACAGAAATGGGCACTTCCCTGAGTATTTTGTAGTAAATCTGGCCACCCTACTGAGATCAACCTATTTTACAATGAAATAAAGTATAACATGTGGACAAATAAGAGATTACAGTTGAATTATGAAATACTTATTGAAACAATTAATGACTTGCATTTTGATGAAAGAATGATAGCATGAGAAACAACCAGAAAAATCCTATGAGGAAGAAAATGGTTGGTTACAATGAAACAGAAAAAAGAAAACCAATAAGGAATACCTGTACTTATTCAAGGATCTTTACAGAAACCCCACTGTGTTCTAGAAACCTTGTATGTGTTTAACCTGCCATACATCAATTTCTGTAGCATGGGTGACAAATTTTCTTCTTTGGCAGAAGACAGCTGGAATCATTGTAAAGTCAATTTGAATATGTTTTTTGGTGGCGTTTAAAAGTCCCCAGCTCACGGGAGGTTTGTTCACACTCACGTCAGCAGTACGGCCTGAGGCCCATGTCGGGAGGCACCTGTACATTGAGATTCCCTTTGTGGATGAACTTTTGTGACTTCACAAAAGGACAAGTCTTCTCCCTCATGTGGACCTCCTCATGACCACGCAGGGCAGAGTCATGGGCAAACGATCTCCGTCAGAAATTACAGGTGTGGATTCTCTGGTAAACTTGGAGATCCAAAAGCCGAACGAACTTGTTGAGACAAAACTGGCCCTTAAAAGGTCTCTCGGGAACTTGCTCTTTGGTGAAAAGTAAGCTGAGATTGAAGATGAAATTTTTCTTTGTAATCTTCCAAAAGAAATTGCAAATGCCAGAATGAGACATAGCACTTTAAGAAGTTATGAGTCGTTTCCTGGTTCACATGAACAACTTCCAAAAGATCCTGCTGAGAAGAGGGAGCCAGAGACCTGAATAGCTTGGAACTAAGACGCTGAGACTCCAGGTGGTGAAAAGCCTGGTTGAAAAGCACTGGGTGGGGGAAGAATGGGTTTGAAGGAGCTGGGTGTTCACTTCCCTCACTTCTTGGTTGAGCTCTGAGCAGCCTCGCTCTGCCTCTGGCCACTGTGCACCTGCTTCTTTACAAAGGTTTCAGTATCTGAAAATA
>NW_028073350.1:0-3089 GCF_014824575.4 Sturnira hondurensis
GTTTAATGTCAACTGTAATTGAAAAATAAACTTTAAGAAAAGAAAGAAAACATGATTGCTCCTATCTAAGAAAAAAAATTAGGAAAAGAGATGATGTAGATAGGATTTCTGGAAGAATCAAAAAGAATAATTATGAAGTTCACCTGGAAGAATATCTGTGCATCAGACTGTAAAAGTTTGAAATAGAAAAACAATACGGAAGGCATACTGGTCTGCAATCAATATTATAATGCACTATATTCAGAAAAAGATAATAAAATGTTTTACATGAGTTTAACTCTTAGGAACACTGTCAGAAATAACATTTCTAAAAAGCTCTAACATAAAAGGTAGAGAAGAATAAAATTTTGTCTCTCATCATAAACACAGAATGTGTTTTTTAGGTTTTTTTAAATACAACCCACCTTTAAGATCATTAAACTAAAAGAGGTTAATCTAAATGAGGTAATAAAATGTTGGAAGTTCTGTTAATTTTCAAACTAGCCATCTTCAGAAAACAGAGCTTCAAGACTTGAAACTCAGTCTATTCTAAAAGATTTTACAAGAAATAAAAAAATAACAAATTTTATTAGCACTGGGAGCATACTTCTCTCTCTGTTCTAGGCATCATTGTTATCACAGTCAATCAGAGAGCTGGGAAGTCACCCCCACTTGCCCAGCTTGGCAGGATGTTCTTACACTGAGCAGGCAGAAAGCTAGAGATGTGAATGGATGGCACCTGAGCTCCCTGAAGGCTGTGCAGATAAACAGATGGGACTTTGAATGTGTGAAGGCTAAAAAGATAAGTGGATGGCCTCAAGCACACCAAAAGCTAGAAAGGTACATGGATAGAAAACAAGCCCTCCCATCCCACTCCTGGGAAACACTATAGACTGGGGCGGGAAGAGGACATGGCCTTTGACACATGGGGTCTACCTTTCTCCCAGGTTGCTTGGCAGCTGAATAAAACCTCTTTCCTTTTGTACCAGATTTGTCTCACAACTTTGGATTTTGTGGCAGTAAGCTGCCAAACCTTTGTTTTCGGTCATTTACATGACAATTAAAACAGTGAAGCAGTTAAAGCACATTCCTGAGAAAGACACTGCTCTGAAAATGTGCCTATGTCTCTTCTCCCCAATTCTCTCCCCACCTTGCTTCTGCTATATTTGTGGTCTCATGCTCACCCCAGTCCATTGGTGTGTACACACATGCACACAGACACACACCAACATTAGTCTTCTAATTGTGGTAATTTCAAAAAACAAGGAATTGTAGTAAAAATAGAGTCCTTTTAATTATCTGAATACTTTTCTTTGTTTAAAAGCAAAAGTGAAACCAGTTTTTCACTTCTTGCTCAGTATGTAAATTCAGACACTTCTACACAGCCACAGCCTAAGTCTGGGCTACAGATGCAAGTCAGCAGCCTGCCAGCTCTGGGAAGGAACCTACTCCACAGGCGCTGGTCTATCTGGAGCCACCTGAAGACGGGAGGTTGGCCTCAGAGACACAGGTAGGTGAAGAAGAGGGAGGGAAATGGGCTAGACAAAAAAGACAGACTCAAAGACTAAAACAGAAACAGAAATGTATGAAAAAGTTCAGAGGAAACAGACACAAGCAGATTAAGCCACGCTAAGAACCCTACTTGAATCTGGCATGGTCATTGTTCCAAAAAAACAGCTCCAAATCTGAAGGAAAGGGACTACACTATCTGAACAGACAATTAAACAATTTTGTTATTGGCGTTATTAAATAAAAATAAATCTAGACATAAGTAAAAAGATACATTATTTGAAAAGGTTATTTCAACAAGAGAAAGAAAACTATTACAATAGAGAAAACAATACAAACTCAGAGCTGCAAGCACTTCACAGGCCAGGCAGACAGAAACTTTCTTTTATAGGAAAAGGTCAAGGAGGTTCTGCTAGAAAGAACAGGGTATGGGATGAGAGGGATAATCAGGAAATGTTTTTCCCTGAAGGTTGCTGATCTTTAGACAGGATCATTTAAGAGGGTCGGAGCAGGGGAGGTGCACACTGTTTGCTGGGTAAAGGAGGGTGAATCAAAGTTCAAGGGCCTGGAGAAAGGAGAGAATCTTAATTAAGGTTTGGTAACAACCACTTTGTTTCTATTGATCAGAGGAGGCTAACAGCTCAGCTCATCTTTGTGTGTGTGTGTGTGTGTGTGTGTGGGGNGGGGGGGAGGGTAGTTCTTTGCAGTAAAACCACACTTAAGAGCACAAAAGGGTGGATAGATTGTTTTTAACCCTTTTCCAGGAATAAAGGGCTGGAAAGTTGAATATTGTTATTATAATTAATGTAATAAGTTCTATTGTAAGAACAGAGAGGAGAGGTACTAACTGAACCTGGAAGATAAATGGAAGGCTTCTCAAATAAGGAGGAACTTGAACTGGGTCTAAACTGTAAAGCCCTGGGCAAAGAAGACTGGGAAAGTCTCATGTAATAATATTTTGTAAGGGAGAAGAATTTTTTTATTCTTCCCTTTCAGTTTTGTTGGCTGTTCTAATAATCAAATTGACATAAGGCAGTAAACAAGAAACCTCCAAATGTATTTTTAGACATACAGACGCCCAAAAGAAGCTTGAAGACTTAAAGGTAGTCAGGCAACTGAAGCTCATATTCTATCCAGAGCTAAAGAGAAGGAGGTAGGAATCTGGAGCCTCAAAGGGGAGGAAGGCAAATTCGCAGGCAGATGAGAAAAGCAAATGTTTATTAAACAAATGCTTGCCATGTCATGCAGAGAAGCCTTTCAGATTAAAAACAAAAAGTTACTTCTGATAATAGCTCTCCTCCTGGTATGAGCCCCACATCTAAATTATTTTAGGCAGATAAGGGAGAGGTTAGAAGCTTTTCCCCAGTCTGCTGGGTCTTGGTTGCTCAAAATTATTCACCTGCCAAAGCAGCACATGTATTCTGTTCCCCTTCGATACACAGGATTAAGAAAGCTTTTGAGTTTGACAGAGTGTAGCAGAGTGTAGTTTAAAAATAGCAGAGTGTAGTTTCTAATGGAAGAAAATGAACTAGAAGTAGGAAGAGAAACAAAAAGTTGTAAAATTACAAGGGGTCTTGAATGCCAAGTAATCTGATTCTATC
>NW_028073351.1:0-3402 GCF_014824575.4 Sturnira hondurensis
CCATCGTGCCCGACCACATCGTCTGGTCCCTGTTCAACACGCTGTTCTTCAATGTCTGCTGCCTGGGCTTTGTGGCGTTCGCTTTCTCCGTGAAGGTGAGTAGGTGCTTGTGAGCCCCCAGGGGTCCTCCTGCCCATGTGGCTCTGGGAGTGGGGAGCCCTTGGGTGTGTGCACATGTTCTTGTACAGGTCACAGCGAGTATGTACCAGGTGCACGGGGATGGCAGCGTCACCATTGGTCCCCAGGACTCAAAGCAATTACCTACTGCTCATCCCAGGCACCAGTTCTCTCAGAAAGAACAAAGGGACTCCCACACCCTGACCCCTGGTGGGGTGAGGCCAGCAGAGGGGTCAGGACAGGGGAAGGAGGTGCCCTTGGAACCCCTGGAGAGGCTTAGAGGCTCTGAGGGAGGGAGGGATCCCCGTGACCATGACCTGCCCAGGCTCCAGGAAACAGGCAGAGGAGGGTCCTGATCTGGCTGAAGGGCAGGGGGAGGGGCTCTGGGCAGGGACCAGCAGGGGAGGACCTGAGTCACAGCAGCTGGCTCTGCCCAGGCCCCACTCCAGGGCCCCCTCACCACCTCTTCTCCCCCAGTCTAGGGACCGGAAGAGCGTGCGCCACATGGTTGGGGCCCAGAGCTACACGTCCACAGCGAAGAAACTGAACATCGTGGCCCTGGTCTTTAGCCTCATTCTGGTCATCATTTTAATTGTAATTAAGGCAACCACCAGGCTGTAACTATTCAGTACAGTTGTTATGAAGTCATGAAGACTTAGGAAGCTTCTGGAGGCTGCCTATAGCCTGAGGTTGTCACCTCTTCACAGCTGTTCCTATGCACTTGTGTCCCCAACTGAATGCAATAAAGGACACGCACCTGACAACGTCGTGCTTTCACCTGGGGAGGGGTCCTGAGAGAGTCCCAGGCTGCCCCTGGGGCTGAGCCCACCCCACACCCCGCCCCACCTGTCTGCTGCCCTGGCAGTGGGGTGGAGCTCGTCCTTGGGTCTTACCTGCTCTTGGCCCCCAGCTGGGGCAAGAAAGGGAAAAGTTAGGGGTGGGGGTCTCTCCTTCCCTGAGGTCTGAGCCCCAACCCAGGATGGGAGCATTTGAGGTACAGAGTCCTGGTCCAGAGGACCCTCAGGCCCCAGGCCCCCCCATCAATGCGAGGACTTCAGGGGACAGGACTCTGGGAGTCCACAGACCATCTGGTGAGGCAGCCCCAGGTTTCCCGTTTCTTCAGGTGGAAGAGAAACTCAGCCCTGAGCTGGAAATAAGCTCCAAACGTGGTTCTCTCCCTGGGGGACCCTTCCTGGGCACTGGAAAGGAGGCCAGAAACCAGGAACATCTGAGAAAGGGCTGGACCCCCCTCAGAGCAGCAAGCAGGTGGGCCAGGGGGGCTGTGGGCTCAGCCTCAGGGGCAGGCTGGGCAGTCAGCAGGGACCTCGGCCCAGGAAACGTCCACATTGTCACATCCAAGTGCACTTTATTGGGTTCGCTGGGTTCAGCTCCTTCCGTACACAGTGCTGTGTGAAGGGGTGGGGGGTGGGGGCAGAGCCGGGAGGGGGTGGAGACGTGGTCCCCCTCCTGTGTTAAGGGCAACACCTAGTAGCCTCCGAGGCTGTGCTTGGCCTGTGTTATTGCATGGATGACTGCCGGCAATAACAACACCAGAAAGACAATGAATCCGATGGTCCCAAGGAGGCCCAGGACCAGTGTCAAGATGTTCAGGCACTTGGCAGTGGACGCGTAGCTCCGGGCCCCAATCAGGTCACCCACCATCTTCCGGTCCCTAGACTGGGGGAGAAGAGATGGTGAGGTGAGGGGGGCCTGGAGTGGGGCCTGGGCAGAGCCAGCTGCTGTGACTCAGGTCCTCCCCTGCTGGCCCCTGCCCAGAGCCCCTCCCCCTGCCCTTCAGCCAGATCAGGACCCTCCTCTGCCTGTTCCCTGGAGCCTGGGCAGGTCATGGTCACGGGGATCCCTCCCTCCCTCAGAGCCTCTCAGCCTCTCCAGGGGTTCCAAGGGCACCTCCTTCCCCTGTCCTGACCCCCCTGCTGGCCTCACCCCACCAGGGGTCAGGGTGTGGGAGTCCCTTTGTTCTTTCTGAGAGAACTGGTGCCTGGGATGAACAGTAGGTAATTGCTTTGAGTCCTGGGGACCAATGGTGACCCTGCCACCCCCGTGCACCCAGTAGAGACTCACTGTGAGTTTTACACGCACATGTACACACCCACATGCAATAACTCCCGGTCCCCAGAGCCACGTGGGCAGGAGGACCCCCCGGGGCTCACAAGCACCTACTCACCTTCACGGAGAAAGCGAACGCCACGAAGCCCAGGCAGCAGACATTGAAGAACAGCGTGTTGAACAGGGACCAGACGACATGGTCGGGCACGATGGTCTCAGGCTGGATGTTGACCACGGTGGACATCACGGCTCCTGGGCCCTGGGGTGACCCCATGATGGCCACCTCGTGTTCCTCCTTGATCATCTCTGGCTTTGGGGAGCAGGTGTGGTCTCAAGGCAAGAAGGTGGAAGCTTCCTGAAGCAGAGCCCTGAGCAGGGTGCTTTTAGGTGCAGGGACAGTGCTGTGGGCTCCTCCCTTTCCGGGGTACTTCTGATATCTCACAAGTATCTATTTCCTGCAGTTAGTGGGTTGTGAATAGGGTGGTACCAGGGAGAGTTGAGGAAACGAGTGTGTGGTAGAGGTTCATGGGCCCTGCTCTCCAGGGTGGACCCAGCGCCGCTCTGCTCCCGCTCGGGCAAGGGGCCCTGCCCAGGTGAACAACACGGGGCCCTGGGTTCCGTCCTCGCGGGGAGATCTCCTCAGCTAATACTTAATCAGCATGGGCATGTAGGTTGTCTTGGTCCTATTTTTTATTTTAAATTTAAATTTTACTTTTTTCCCTGGCGGAGGTCGTCACAGTGGATCTGTGACCTGCGTGGTCACCAGCACCAGATGGGGCTGGTCACAGCTGCTGCACCTGTCTCAGACCTGGTCGGAGAGTCTATCCACAGTCCAGCGTCCGCTCTGAGGGCAGCCTCTTGAACGTGCAGGCGGCTGTGACGCTGCAGTCTGGAACCACCGACCACAGTCGGCATGTGTGGCTCCGTGGACACGGCTTGGCCCTGCAGAAAGGGGAACCATTTGGAAGAGCGCAGGTGGACCCAGAGGGCATCGCACTGTGTGGCATAAGCCAGAGAAGACTAAAGTCATGCGAGCCCACTTACTGGGGACTCTGACAGAGAAAAGAGAAGAGGACTCAGAGATGTGGAGAGAGGGCAGGGGGTGGGGGCAGGTGAGCAAGGTGAAGGGGTACGAAGCACTCGTTGGGGGTGCCAAAAAGAGTCATGGGGTGTCAGGTGCAGCCCAGGGAACAGTCAGTCCTGTGGGCACCATGGATG
>NW_028073352.1:0-678 GCF_014824575.4 Sturnira hondurensis
GTTATCACACTGGGGGACTGCATCACATAAACACTCTTTCTCAGGAATCTTCGCAGAAATATGATAAATAAAATAAATCTATCCTTTCAGTGAATATATATCTTGAACTTGTGCACCAAGCCATCAGGAATGGTCAGCACTGTGTGACACATGGAGGTGTCTCTGAGTCAGAGCAGCTCATGGACAAAGGCAGCAGGATGGAATTTACAGCGCTGGAGCAAAGAACTTGAGAAGCAGGACATTTTCATCATGAGGTGAAGTCGCAGCTGGTGGTCGGCTGTGGAGCTGAAGCCTGAAATGAGTCACAGTGTGTTTTACCATCAGAAATTTGTGGCGGACACATCACACGTGAAGGGTTCTTACTGTGACAAATTGACAGGTGGGGGAACATGCTAAATAGAGTTGGAGCAGCCATTCCAGAAAAGCCCGTGGCATGTTTTCCTTGTCCTACCTCTGCAGGGTGTGGACTCAGCACCATCACCTTTGCACTGGGCCCCCAACACTGTATTTCACACAACTGTTTTCACACCTGACAGGGAAGATGCATCCGGACTACAGGACTGAAAATTACAATCTTTTGAATTTGCACCCCCACAGGCAGCTAGAGACCAACCTAACTTGTCTGAAGTGATAGAAGTTCCTCCCCTCTAGTCCTGAACCTGCATCCCTTCCTGTCCC
>NW_028073353.1:0-594 GCF_014824575.4 Sturnira hondurensis
GCGGAATCGCACCCGGGGATCCGGAGAGGCCCGCACGGGACGCAGGCGCGGTTCCGGCCGACCGCCGTCTCTCGGGCCGACAGGCTCGGGGTCCCTGAGGACTCGGTCCCGCGTCTTCCGATCCCGCGTCTTCCGGGCTGAGGACGCTGAGGCCTGGGGGGAGGGGAGGGTCAGACCCCGGCGGCCGCGGAGACTCGGGGTGTCTCGTCGAGGGGCTTCCGGTCCCCACACGGAGTTCGTTTCCAGGACGACGGCATTTAGCGTCTCTGAGTTTGGGGAGACTTGGTATTTCCGGGCGAGCTGCACGTAGGGTGCCCCGAGCTGAGCGGAACTGGGGTTTTCGGGCTGTTTTGGGGGTCTAAGCGTTGGGGGTCCTCCGAGGGCCCCTCGATGCTGAAGGGATTCGGGGCCCCTCGGGATGAGGGCATCGGGGTCTCTCAGGCTGGACTGTGAAGGTCTCGGGCTAAGGGTTCCACGTGGCAAGGCTCCCCGCTTACCAGTCAGTTCCCGGCGGCCCCTGCTGCGCTGCCCACCTCGGACCGGCGTCCTCTCCGGGCTCCTGGGCTTTCCGCCCTCGAAAAGAGAGAAGGCGCC
>NW_028073354.1:0-1003 GCF_014824575.4 Sturnira hondurensis
TGGTGACTCTGCCCAGGATCCTCTGTGCATAGATTGAAGCACTATATTGAGGGTCAACTTGCCCCATCCATACAGCTCTTTTTCTTGGATCTGTCGCACCCAGTGCACAGCATACCTGGTGAAGTTGTGTCCAGAAGCCTTGAAGGAGACCTTCACCAAGGCCTCAGGTATCCTCACTTCGGCACCCACCTGCACCTGCTGAATCATGCAGTGGACACTTATGAACAGCATTGAGAGTGGGAGAAAAATCTCACTTCAGTGTACATGATCACTTCCTCAAACCTGGAACTGCAAAGTCCGTTACCTCTGGCAATTGCTACCAGGAAGAGAACTCTCCAGATTCAGTCCAGGGTGAGGGACTATATCATCAGGAATTTTATGGGTGGTGGTGTTTACAGGTGCTCAGGGAACACAGACCCACATTCAAACTAGTCTACTTCTTCTCATTTGCCTAAGCATAGGGAAGAGCTTTCCATAGCTGAAGACATGACCCCACCTGAGAGAAAGTAGAGGACACAGCGGCAATACTCCAAATGAGTCTGAGGGTTCAAGCCCTACACAGTGTTGTAGGATATGGGTCCCCTGGCAGATCTCTGAGTTCTGTGAAGACATAGCTCCTCCCACTGCGGAACAAGCTCCAATGGAACATGCTCCTCGTTGCGAACCCAACTTTGAGAGACATGGAAAGCTCCCAATTCTGGGATTTAATGCCTGAATATATTATTTCTGGATCATTGTGTCTACACAATTCTCTACCTAGTGAGTCAATAAAGCCATTCCTATTCACAGCTCCTCACAATACAGATAGATATACAGAATCCCCACAAATACCATTGATTGAGTTTCTCATGTATTATGGAATTCGGTGAAAGCCCTGATAAGATATTTACAGAAGCCACATGTCCAACTCTTCCTTTGGAGGTTTTCATGAAAAGAAAAGGACACAGGCCCGCATAGGAAACAGGGAATCTTGTCCCAGCTTCTCCTGCACCTGCTCCTGGGG
>NW_028073355.1:0-1546 GCF_014824575.4 Sturnira hondurensis
GTGGGATTGCAGACTGGTACAACCATTATGGAAAATAGTATGGGCTTTTTTTTAGAAAACTAAAAATTGATCTGCCTTTTGATACAGCAATTCCACTGCTGGGATTATATCCTAGGAACCCCAAAACACCAATCTAAAAGAACCAATGCACCCGAAAGTTCTTAGCAAGAAAATTAACAACAGCCAAGAGTTGGAAGCAATCTACTTGCCCATCAGTAAATGAATGAATCCAAAAACTATGGTACACATACCCAATGCAATTCTAGGCAGCAGAAAGAAAGAAGGAGCTCCTACCCTTTGCAACAGCATGGCTGAAACTAGAAAGCATTATGCTGAGTGAAATAAGCCAGGTGGTGAAAGACAAATACCATATGATTTCACTTTTACCACGAAACTAAAAACCAAAGCAAACAAGCAAGCAAAATATAACCAAAAACACTAAAATAGACAACAGGCTCACCAGAGGTGAGAGGGGAGGGAATTTCAGGGGAAAACGGAAAGGGTTTACAGGAACAAGTATGGAGGACTTATGGACAAGAACTAAGGGGGGTGAAAATTGCTGGGCGGTGGGGAGCACCGGGGGCTGAGGTGGGAGTAAAAGACAGAAAACTGTACATGAACAACAATTGAAATAAATGTATTTTATTTTGTTTTATTTATTTAAATTTAATTATTGTTCAAGTACAGTTTTCTGTCTTTTACCCTCATCCCANCTCATCCCAGTCCATCCCCACCTCCCTCCCATTTCCACCCACCTTAGTTTTTGTCCATGTGTCCTTTATACTTGCTCCTGTGAATCCTTCCTCTTTTGAAATAAGTCAAATTTTAAAAAACATTGGTGTCTAAAAGAACCACCACATCTTATGTCTTTTAGGAAATGGACATTGAAAGAACAAAAATTAAATGTACACATTCAAGCAACGTGAAACCTATACTGGAAAGGTCAGAATCCAGACACTGAGAAGGGTAAATGCTGCTGCTGCTTATGTGGAGCAAACGGAACTCTCTTTTCTTGTTGGTGAAAATGCAAACTGCTACAGTCAGTTGGGAAGAGTTTGGAAGTTCTCACACAACTAAACATACACTTATTATATAAGTCACAAAGTGTACACCATAGTATCAAACCAAACAGCTAAAAATTTTATCTACACAAAAGCCTACAAGGAACATTTTGAGAAGCTTCATTCATAAATTTCAAAAATTTATGACGAAGATATCTGTCAAGAGGTGAAAAGATAAGTAAACTGAAATACAAACAATAAAACATTATTTCACACGAAAGAAATAATATATCAAGCCATGGAAGAAATGTACATTTCTCATAGAATTAAGAGAATTTCACCTGAGCAACTGCTCTATTGGTTACAGTGTCATCTAGATACACAAAGGTCATGGGTTATATGCCCCCGAAATATTTAATTGAGGATTTTCAAGACACATTTGCATACCTGTGGCAATTGTAGCATTATTCACAAAAGCCTGGTACACAAAAACGAACCCCAGGTCTATGAATGAATACATTAAAAAATTAACTTTGTATAGTAGC
>NW_028073356.1:0-501 GCF_014824575.4 Sturnira hondurensis
AAGACTTCTGCACTCTCCTTGGCTTCCTCTTCCCTGGCACAGGGAGTAGGGCGATCGCAGGACTTGACTTACCAGTTTCCCTTCTCAGGAATCATAGTTCTGCCCCGCTCATTGTTCCACCGTCTGAAGGCATTTGTTTCATATATTTTGTCCAGCTTTCTAGTTGTGTGTGTTTGGACATCTGGCTTTGGTAGTAGCCCTGGATAAGGCATTAAAAAATCAAGGCATGAGAGGGAAGAACTGGAGCATAAATCTCCTGTGGGATTGTATCTGTTTATTTTCAGGATTTGCTTTGAAGGCTTCTGAGTGTTTTCATTACAAAGTTCCTTTTTTAAAAGTATATTTTGGTGCAAAATACAATGTAATTTTAAGAAGAATTGTCAGCATTGTTTTTTGAAAAGTTCATGCTCTAAAGTAGGGGTTGGCCAAGTTTTTTTCTGGCCCTCCCTCCTATCTATTTTCTACCTACCATCTATGCTATTTTCTGTGCCTTCTCCCCCC
>NW_028073357.1:0-1145 GCF_014824575.4 Sturnira hondurensis
TAGTTATATGTAATATTGTGTTAATCAGATATTTGATTACTTAAAATCCCATCTTCTTTATTGTGAGAACTGAAGATTTGCTGGCTTATATCTATGGTTGATATTTTTATCATTACTTTGGGCAAATAAATAATTTGATATTGTCTCATAATGGTATATCATTCTTTGGTCAAACATGATTTCAACCATCCCAGGGTTTATTTCTTTATTTTTTGCACCTTAATTTTTTAAAAAAACTTATTTTAATTGTTGTTCAAGTACAGTTTTCTTTTACTCCCATCCCAGCCAACTCCCCCAGTGTGCCTCACCTCCCTCCCATTTCCACTCCCCTTAGTTTTGTTGGTTTTTTTTTAGATTTTACTTATTTATTTTTCAAAGAGAGGAGAAGAAAAGGAGAAAGAGAGGGAGAGAAACATCAATGTGTGGTTGCTTCTCCTGAGCCCCGCCTGGGGACCCAGCCTGCAATCCAGGCATGTGCCCTGACTAGGAATCAAACCTACAACCTTTTGTTTTGTAGGCCCGTGCTCAATCCATTGAGCTACACCAGCCAGGGCCACCCCCCTTAGTTTTTGTCCATGTGTTCTCTAGACTTGTTCCTGTAAATCCTTCCCCTTTTCCCCTGAAATCCTCTCTCCCTTTCCCCTCTAAACAGCAGAACAAACAAACAAGAAAAATATAACCAAGGACACTGAAATAGAGAACAGGCTGACAGTGACCAGGGTTTAAATTTTAAGAGATTTATTCTTGACCTAAAATTGGCTCTGGGGCATTTAAATGGGTCCCTAAAACACCATGGGAATTTGTTCTTTTTCTTTACAAAAACAATTAACCCAATTAGGCCTGTTTGACATGCTTAAAGTGTATGGGAAGCTTTGTCAAATAAAGAAATAATAACTATGTTCTATTTGTGTGTACATATTTTGTTATAAAAATGGATGTTCTAGAGAGTATATACAAATATCCAAGAGTCTACAAAGACAGACTTTCATTTGTAATTTTAAGTTACCTTAATATGTTGTTGCAAGAAAGCAAATACCTTTGTCAATCCCATTTAAGTAAAATCTATAGCCGTGTCATTTTAAGTATTTTCTGATCATTTAGACAGTCATTGTCTTACCCTGATGTATTTACAATATGTTACATCT
>NW_028073358.1:0-611 GCF_014824575.4 Sturnira hondurensis
CTAGGCCAAGCCCTGGCAGCATGCTGGTCTGGCCCCCTCCACACTGAAGCCGCAGGCCCCTGCTCTCCGACCTCCTCCAGTCCTGCCCCAGCAGCCTGCCGTGGCCCCAACCGCTGAGGTGCAGAGCCTCCGAGGGCCATGGGGCCGGCCTCGCCCCTCTCTTCTGTCCATCTCTGGGCCCCTCCAGTGACACAGGACTGCTTCCCATCGCCTACTCATCCAGTGTCGACCTGGAGTCACATCCTCCCAGAAGCCTTGCTCCCCCCTACACCTGGCAGATCCCTCCTGCGTGTCCCTACAGCGTCCTGCATCCCCCCGCCCAGGCGTGTTCCCTGCAGGGCATCCTTCCAAGGACGGGCCTGTGCTCCTGACCACGGCTGCGAGCTCCAGGGGGCCGGGGCCCCAGCTGACTCTTCACTGTGGTGGCCCTGGCACACAGCATCCCTGGCACACCTACTAGGTGCACACTAAGCGTTTTCTGAGTAGGTAACACATCTGTGTCCTTTTACCCAGTGTCCTGGGTCTTGGCCAAAGACTGAGAGGACCAAACGGGAGCCCACTGTCGGCGCTGCAGAGAAACAGCTCTAAACACACCAGGCTCCTGGTTCCAC
>NW_028073359.1:0-693 GCF_014824575.4 Sturnira hondurensis
AAAGTGGTATCTCACTGTAGTTTTAATTTGCATCTCTCTGATAGCTAGTGATGTTGAGCATCTTTTCATGTGTCTCTGGATCCTCTGTATGTCCACCTTGCAGAAGTGTCTATTCAAGTCCTTTCCTCATTTTTTAATTGGATTAGTTGTCTTCTTAGAGTGAAGTCGTGTGAGTTCTTTGTATATTTTGGAGATTAAACCTTTGTCTGAGGTATCATTGGCAAATATGTTTTCCCATAGAGTTGGTTGTCTTTTTATTCTAATGCTTTTTTCTTTAGCTGTGCAGAAGCTTTTTATTTTGATGAGATCCCATTTGTTTATTCTTTCCTTTATAGTCCTTCCTCTAGGGGACATATTGGTAAAAATGTTGCTGCATGAAATATCTGAGATTTTCCTGCAAATGTTCTCCGCTAAGACTTTAATGGTGTCATGGCTTATATTTAAGTTTTATCCACCTTGAATTTATTTTGGTGTATTATGTAAGTTGGTGCTGGAGTTTCATTTTTTTGCATGTAGCTGTCCAGTTCTCCCAACACCATTTCTTGAAGAGGCTATCTTTACCCCGTTTTATGATACTGCCCCTTTTGTCGAATATTAATAGACTGTAGAGAGTTGGGTTTATTTCTGGGTTCTCTATAATTTTCCATTGGTCTATGTGCCTGTTTTTATGCCAGTACCAGGCTGTTTTGATTA
>NW_028073360.1:0-1847 GCF_014824575.4 Sturnira hondurensis
AAACTATACTTGAAAAATAATTAAATGAAAAAATTGAAAAAAAAAGAGAAAATACCTGTGGGGGCTGAGGCAGTGAAAGAGACTCCAAGCCTGACAGGAGAGTTTGTTGGAGAGACCCACAGGGTCCTAGAATGTACACAAACCTTCCCACATGAGAATCAATACCAGAAGGGCCCAATTTGCTTGTAGGAATTGGGGGAAGTGACTGAAATCTGGCAGACTGTGGAGCAAGTACCATTGTCCCCTCTCAGACCCCTGCCCAACATACAGCATCACAACTCTATGACTGGGTTGACTTACCCTGGTGAACACCTAAGGCTCAACCCCTCACTATGTAACAGGCCCGTCAAGACAAAAAAAAAAAAAAAAAAAAAAAGCCCCAAAACCAANAAAAAAAAAAAAAAAAAAAAGCCCCAAATCCAAGAACAGATCAAAGCTAGAGAACAAATACAATGAAGTGACAAAGAGATAGTCAGCTTATCAGATGAACAGTTCAGAACACTGGTAAACAGGATACTCATAGAATTGGTTGAATTTGGTTGCAAATTACTTGAAAAAATGAAGGCTACGCTAAAGGGAATAAAGGAAAATGTACAGGGAACCAATAGTGTTGGGAAAGAAACTGGGACTGAAATCAATGGAGTGGACCAGAAGGAAGAAAGAAATATCCAATCAGAAAAGGGCGAAGAAACAAGAATTCAAATAAATGAGGAGAGGCTTAGGAACCTCCAGGACATCTTTAAATGTTCCAACATCCAAATTATAGGGGTACCAGAAGGGGAAGAGGAACGGCCATGAGTGGAACACTTATTTGAACAAATAATGAAGGACAACTTCCCCAATCTGGCAAAGGAAATAGACTTCCAGGAAGTCCAGGAAGCTCAGAGAGTCCCAAAGAATTTGGACCCAAGAAGGAACACACCAAGGCACATCATCATTGCATTAGCCAGATTAAAATGAAGGAGACAATCCTAGAAGCAGCAAGAGATATGGGGACAGTCACCTACGAAGGAGTTCCCATCAGACTGTCAGCGAATTTCTCAAAAGAGACCTTACAGGCAAGAAGAGACTGGAAGGAAGTATTCCAAGTTATGAAAGGCAAAGACCTACATCCAAGATTGCTCTATCCAGCAAAGCTGTCATTTAGAATGGAAGAGCAGACAAAGTGCTTCTCAGATAAGGTCAAGTTCAAGGAGCTCATCATCACCAAGCCCTTATTATATAAAATGTTAAAGGGACTTATCTAAGAAAAAGAAGATAAAAAATATGATCAGTAAAATGACAGCAAACTCACAATTATTAGGACTTCACCTAAAACAAAAACTAACTAAGCAAATAACTAGAACAGGGACAGAACCACAGAAATGGAGATCAGATGGAGGGTTATGAACAGGGGAGTGGGCACAGGGAGAGGGGGGAGAAGGTACAGAGAATAAGTAGCATAGAATGTAGGTAGAAAATAGACAGGGGGAGGGTAAGAATAGTATGGGAAATGTAGAAGCTAAAGTCTTTGTAAGTATGACTCATCAAAATGAAAACTAAAGGGGAGGAATGTGGGTGGGAGGGGGTGTGCAGGGTGGAGGGGAGTGAAGGAGGGAAATGGGACGACTAACTGTAATAGCATAATCAATAAAATATATATTTTTAAAACTTCTGAAACAAGGAGAAACAAAGAGGGATTTTGGAAATCAGCAAAAGTGAAGTTACTTCATGTAAAGGACGGCTCAAAAAAAGAAAAAGTAGCAGATTTTTCAGCAGTGGAGAGACCAAAATTCAGTGGAATGACACATTTAAAATAGAAATAAAAGACTGTCAGGCAATTACCCTGTATCCAGCAAAGCTATCAT
>NW_028073361.1:0-576 GCF_014824575.4 Sturnira hondurensis
CTATGCATCTTACACTTTAACAGTGAGGAATGATCATAGTTCTGAAGAACTGAAAGGAAAGTGAGGCAAAAAATAAATTAGATGTTTTCAAGGCTAACATTGTCTTGGTCAACATGCATCTTGAAAGATGGTCAACATTAATGATGATTAGAGAAATTTCAGTCAAAACCATATTGAGAGGTAATTTAACACATGTTAGGGAGTTAATATTAAAAAGAAAATTACACAATATAATGAATGTTTGGAAGAATATGGAAATAGGAATCCTTGAGTACACACTAGAAAGAAACAATACAAATGATTTTCATAAATACAAAGTGGAAGTGTCATATTATACAGCAATTGGACTCCTGAGTGTATGTCTAAAGTCATTTCAAAGAGATTATTAGAGACAGCTGACGATAGCAGCATATTCATAAAAGACAATAGATAGAAACAACCTACATACCCCTTGATGGATGAAGGCATAAACAAATGTGGTACATACATACACCGGAATACTGCACAGCACTGAAGATGGAAACCCTGTCAGATGCTTCAGCCTGGATGGAACTTGAGGACTTTATCATGGGAGAA
>NW_028073362.1:0-1132 GCF_014824575.4 Sturnira hondurensis
TAGAGTTATCAGCTCTGGGACTTTGAGTTCTTCTTGGGCCATCTTTTGGGCTATCCGTGCCTATTACATAGCAGGAGCAGGATCGGAGCCCTAGGAGTTCACCAGAGCAGGGCAACTCAGTTGCTGGGTTGTGACATTGTATGTGGGGGCGGGGTCAAAGAGGGACAATGGCTCTCACCCGTGCCGCAGGGCAACTAAGTCGCTGGGTTGTGATGCTGTATGTGGGGGCGGGGTCAAAGAGGGACTATGGCGTCCTGTCTGCCTCCTGCCGCCACGGCCCTCACCGGTGCCGCAGTTGCTGCCTCACCGGGCCCACGCGTTTCGTCCCACTGCACGCGAGTGTGCCACCACTGTCAGCCCTCGCCCCCTTGGGCCTGCGTGGTCTGTCTCACTGTGCGTGAATATGCGTCCGAGGTCTGCCCCGCACCCAAACTGGTTCCCGTCTGCCTGCGCGCCTGGGTCGGGGGCCCTGTCCTGCCCGACCCTGCTCGCTGCTGGCTCCGACCCTCTTACCATCCCCGTTGAACGGTTAGAAGTAGTCGGACTTCCGTATAATTCAATTTTCTATCCTTTGGTTGTGTCTTTGTTTCTCCAAACCTTTTTTGTATTCAAACTTGGTTGTGGGAGAAGGCACAGTGTTTCCACCTATGCCTCCATCTTGGCAGAAGTCCTAGGCTATGCTTTTTTCCTGGAGAAAACCCTAACCCTAAAAATAACCCTAACCCTAACACTAACTCTAAACCTAGTCCTAGCCCTAGCCCTAGCTTTAGGCTTAGTTCTAACCCTAGCCTTTGTCCTAATTCTTTCCATAACATAAACTGAACTTTAACCCTAGCCCTAACCCTAACCCATATATTAACAAAAATTCTAGCCCTAACACTAACTCTAACCCTAGATGAAAACCTAACCCTACCCCTACCCCTAGTTCTAACCCTAACCCTAACACTAATCCTAATCCTAGCCTGAGCCCTAGACCTCACCTTAGCCCTTACAGTACCATAAACTAATCCCTAGTTGTAACCACAACCCTAATTCACGCCTTAACTCTAAACCAAACCATAGCCCTCGACCTATCCCTAGCCCTAACCCTAAACCTAGCCATAACCCTAGACCTAACCCTAACACAAACCCT
>NW_028073363.1:0-850 GCF_014824575.4 Sturnira hondurensis
GCATCCTGATAAACAGTGTCTTGAATTGTGCTTCTGAGAGGCTGGCAATTTCCGGGTCGCTGAGAGTTATTGGGTCTGGAACTTTGAGTTCTTCTTGCGCCATCTTTTGGGCTATTTGTGCCTATTACGTAGCAGGATCGGAGCCCTAAGGTGTTCACCAGAGCAGGGCAACTCAGTCCCTGGGTTGTGATGTTGTATGTGGGGGCGGGGTCAACGAGGAGCAAAGGCATCCCGTCTGCCAACTTCCGCCGCGGCCCCCACAGGTGCTGCAGCTGCCACTGTCACCTGGCCCACGCGTTTCGTCCCACTGCACGCAAGTGTGCCACCGCCGTCAGCCCTCGGCCCCTGGGGCCTGCGTGGTCCGTGTCACTGTGCTCGAATGTGTGACCGTGGTCAGTCTGCCCCACACCCTGACTGGGTCCGGGCTGCCTGTGCACCTAGGTCTGGGGATCTTTCCTGCCCGATCCTGCTCCACTGCTGGCTCTGCCCCTCTTACTGTCCCTGTTGAATGGTCAGTGGTTGTTGGACTTCCGTATAATTCAATTTTCTGTTTTTTGGCTGCGTCTTTGTTTCTCCAAACCTTTGTTGTATTCAAACTTGGTTGTGGGAGAAGGCACAGTGTTTCCACCTATGCCTCCATCTTGGCCAAAGTACCTGAAATGTGAGGTACGTTTAAATGATTGTGTTTTGTTGCTGAATTTTTATCCGTTCCTGTATTATTCCTTGCATGGTTCAGCATAAGAAGTTTTTTTTAAAGTACATTTTATTGATTATACTATTACAGCTGTCCCAATTTCCCCCCCTTTGTACCTCTCTACCTAGTACCCCCTTCCCTACAGCAATCTCCCCC
>NW_028073364.1:0-500 GCF_014824575.4 Sturnira hondurensis
TGCATGGCTAAGGAAAACAGTATCAAGATAAAAAGAGAAGCAAAAAGCCCTGTGACCCTGTGGTCACAGCCAATGGCCTGTGACCTCTGGTGTAGCTCAGTGGATTGAGCAGGAGCCTGCGAACCACACGATCACGGTTCGATTCCCAGTCAGGGCACATGCCTGGGTTGCGGGCCAGTTCCCACCAGGGGACTCATGAGAGGCAACCATACATCGATCCTTCTCTCCTTCCCTTCCCCTCTAAAGATAAATAAATAAAATTTATTTTAAAAAAAAAGAGAAGCAACAGTTTGGGAAAAATATTTGCCAATGATACCTCAGACAAAGGTTTAATCTCCAAAATATACAAAGAACTCACATGACTCCAATCAAAGAAGACGAGCAAACCAATTAAAATATAGGCAAAGGACTTGAACAGACACTTCTCCAAGGAAGACATACAGAGGACCCAGAGACACATGAAAAGATGCTCGATGTCGCTAGCTATCAGAGAGATGCAA
>NW_028073365.1:0-706 GCF_014824575.4 Sturnira hondurensis
AATGGCTTTTCTTGTACATTGGCCGTCCCCATTTCCTCCCGACCAGCTGTCCCCCATGCTTCTGTGGCTTGAATGGGCTCCAGGCCATTTGTGGCCGTGAGATGATGTTCTGAGCCATAAGCTTCTCTTCTAGACGTGATTGATGTCTGCGTTTGGGTCTCTTCCCACGGCCTGAAGGGAGGAAAGGGTTTCTGCCTAACTGGCTTCCTTGGGATGCACCGGGGTTGCTTGTCATTGGGGGCTGTTCTTGGCTGCTTCCCACACAAGCTGTGAAGTCCCTCCTGAGTACTTGGTACCCAACACAGCACCGGCCACCACAGCCACGTAACTTCTGACTTCCTCCTTCCCTCCAGTTCGGCACCAGCAGCAACAATCAGTTGGCAGAGAAGGTCAGATTGCGCCTTCGATACGAAGAGGCTAAGAGGAGGTAAGTGGGGCCTGGGGTGGGAAGGTCTGACGATGTAAGGACTGTTGGAGAGGGTCAGCTGGGTACCTGGCTTTTTACATGCCTGCTCTCACTGAATCCTGCAAAGATTATGAAGCTGAGCATTATAATCTTCACGTTTTAACCTTCTCTGAAACTCAGGAAATGGCAGACCCAGGGACACTTAGCTAGATAAGGGGTGGGCAGTTTCTGTAGTCACTGGCCCTGTGTGTAGCATGGTTTGAATGAACATAACTGGGGTTTAGCAACAGGCTAAAGGGA
>NW_028073366.1:0-517 GCF_014824575.4 Sturnira hondurensis
ATTTGTCCCTTCTAAAAAAAATATCGTGCATGCCATGACACTTTTCTGATACACGCATTTGAATGTCTTTCAGTTTCAGAGAGAAAAACATCCATGTTCCTTTATTGATTATCAACCTTTCCCAAACCTGCTCCTCTGCGCTGGTGGTCTGAACACCCCATCTCCATTGCACCTCTGCGCTGGTGGTCTGAACACCCCAACCTCATTGCCATGTTGGTTTCATGATATTTATTGTCCCGTGGGTTGGGAATATCCTTCTGCCAATCTTTCACTGTCCTCAGATGGCCTCTGAAGATGCCACCGTCAAAAGGGTATTCCCTGTCACTCACTCTAACTTGTTCACTTCTGCTTTCTCTATCCCATGGCTTAGCTCAATGTACATAAATGACTCAATCAAATAATTGTCATTCATTTATTCATCACACGATTTCTCCTTCTTGCACACACACCCAAAGTATGATCTGTATGAACATACTTTAGCTGCCTATCCCCACTCAACTTTATGGTGGGAGTATGG
>NW_028073367.1:0-1043 GCF_014824575.4 Sturnira hondurensis
AGGGGGTGGAATAGAACAACTGTAATGGTATAATCAATAAAATATATTAAAAAGAAAAAGAAAAAGAGGGAGAGGAACCAAATAAAGAAAAGAAATGAAAGAGAAGTAACAACCAATACCACAGAAATACAAGGGATTGTAAGAAATTACTATTAACAGCTATATGCCAAGAAATTGTATAATCTGAGCAAAATGTATACACTTTAGAAACATACAATCTTCCAAAACTGAATCAAGAAGCAACAGAAAGGCTGAATAAACCATTAACTAGTGAAATTGAAGCAATAACCAAAAAAACTCCTGGAATACAAAATCCCTGGACTGGATGGCTTCACAGGTAAATTTTACCAAACAGTCAAAGAGGAATGAACTCCTAACCTTCTCAATATGTTCCAGAAAATTAAAGAAGAAGGAAGACTCCCAAACTCTTTTTACAAGGTCAGTAATCCCACTGCTGGGGATTATACCCTAAGAATGCTGAAACACCATTCAAAAGAACCTATGTACCCCAATGTAGATAGCAGTATTATTTATAATAGCCAAGTACTGGAAACAGCCTAAGTGCCCATCAGTAGATAAGTGGGTCACACAACTGTGGTACATTTACATAACAGAATACTACATAGCAGAAGGAAAGAAGGAACTCCTACCTTTTGTGACAGCATGGATGGAACAGGAGAATATTATGCTAAGTGAAATAAGCCAGTCGGTGAAAGACAAATACCAAATGATCTCCCTTATAAGAGGAATTTAATGAACAAAATATACCAATAAGCAAAGTAGAAGCAGTGACATGGAAACACTGGACAGATTGATAGTGGTCAGAGTGAATAATAGTGGAAAGAAGGGAAAGAGACTAGTCAAAGAATATGAATGACTAGAGGACTAATCAAAGAATATGAATGACTATAGGACATGAGCAATAGTGTGGGGATTGACTGTGGGACTGTGGGGTGGGTTGGGCAGAGGAGAGTAAAGGGGGAAAAACTGGGTTTAATCTCCAAAATATACAAAGAACTCACTCGACTCCACTCAAAGAAGAT
>NW_028073368.1:0-523 GCF_014824575.4 Sturnira hondurensis
GTCCTCTCTCTTCTTGATGAGCCTACTTAAAGGTTTGTCTATTTTGTTTATCCTTTCAAAAAACCAACTCCTGGATTCATTGATCCTTAGAATTGTGTTTTTAGTCTCTATGTCATTTAATTATGCTCTGATCTTGGTTATTTCCTTCCTTCTACTTGCTCTGGGCTGTCTTTGTTGTTGTTCCTCAAGTTCTTGCAGGCCTCAGGTTAGGTTGTTTGTTTGAAATGTTTCTATCTTCTTCAGGTAAGCCTGTATTGCTATGAACTTCCCTCTCAGGACTGCCTTCACTGTGTCCCATAGGTTTTGGGTTGTAGTGAGTTCATTTTCATTTGTTTCCAGAAGCTCTCTGATTACTTCCCTAATTTCAATCTTGACCCATTCGTTGTTTAATAGCATACCATTCAGTCTCCATGATTTTGGGTGTTTCGGTTTTTTTCCTGTGGGGTTGGTTTCCAATTTCAGTCGCTTGTTGTCAGAGAAAATGCTTGGTATGATTTCTATTTTCCTGAATTTATTGAGACTC
>NW_028073369.1:0-553 GCF_014824575.4 Sturnira hondurensis
TTGTGGTATGAACTTCAAATTGGGTTTGTCAGGTGATGATTCATGGCTGATGCAAGTTATGCATATTTGGTATATTGCAGGCATGGTGATACATTCCTCAGTTTGCATGATATAGGAGATAATATTTTGATTTGTGCTATTATTGATGATAACTCATTTTGATCACTTGATCATTTTGATAGCCAGGCTTCCCCAATATAAATTTATTTTTGTCCCCATTTCTAATTAAATACTATATAGAAGACAATTACATGTTGTATTAATATCTTGTCCATCTCATTTTTTTAAATATTTTTTATTATTTATTTATCTTCAGAGGGGAAAGGAAGGAGAGAGGAAGGAAACATCAATGTATGGTTGCTTCTCGTGCATCCCCTGCAGGGAACTGGCCCCTGCCAGAAACTGGCCTGAAACCCAGGCATGTGCCCTGACTGGGAATCAAACCCCGATCGTCTGGTTCGCAGGCCCGCGCTCAATCCACTGAGCTACACCAGCCAGGGCGTCCATCTCACTTTTGATATATTCACTACTTACTTATATCAATACACACTCA
>NW_028073370.1:0-1535 GCF_014824575.4 Sturnira hondurensis
GTTAATTTGGGAGAGTCCATCTGATTTTTTTCTTGTATCCTTCAATATTAATTGTAGTAATATTATAAGTAGAAAAATGTTATAGAGCAAAAGATATTTTATTAAAGCAAACTCAATGTGAAATCAATTATAATTACCTATTTGAATTATATACTTCATTGAACCATAACACCAGTTCTGTTAACATTTAACCTAGGGATATCCAATATGAAATATTAATACTTCATACTTTCTTATTGCTAATTCAAACCATTTGTTTTTTATTTATTTGTGGTAACTAAATTTGCCTTGGCATAACTAAAACAAATTATTTGCTATTATTTACACTTCTGGTAATGGTCTTTGCTTCTTAGTTTTAGAATTTCATGTTTCTAGGTTCCAAAAATGTATTTTAATTTTCAAATGTAATTGTTCTATACTATTTTATAGTATTATATAACAGATACTGAATTCAAGGATAACTGGATTCTGAGTTTTAAAGTTTAACATAGTAACTGCACAGCTGGGAGCAAACCAAGTTTCTAGACATCTCTTTAATAGCAAACTGAATTGGCTACCATTGTTAATAAGCACAGCCCCGCTGAAATAAATGGTGCAGAAATTCCATTCACATTATGGAGTCTTGAAACCACACAAATAATGTGTAATGAGATTATTGCCTAACATTGATATAAAAATCATTCGATTAATTTTTATTGTGCAGTCAATGTGGTCCCTACACTAGGGATTCAGAAATAAATAAAATACTGTCCTCACTCTCAGTTTACTGACTTTCTTTGTAGTGATATGTTATCTAACTCTAGATACTTCACAATTATTTATAGTTTTCATTGGATTTTTTGGACTTGTGTAGAGCAATGATTTTAATTTCTTACCATATATAGATGAGGTATTTTGCTCATTCAAAAGCAGAAACTTGTTGCTTTTTCTTGACTCTTTTTTTATCAATTGATGGTTGCCATGAAATAGTATGTTTGCACCTCTCTGCTTCTTTCAGTGTTTTAAAAAAGAGATTAAAAAGTCAAGGAACTCTCTGACCAACTGGTCAAATCACTTTTTTCTAGCTCTTTAAATTAAATTTATTGCACATCAGTGGATAAAAGGAAAATTCTATGTAGTGACCAGGCAGGCTTTGCAGAAGGAGCAGCAGGAATGGTAAAGGGGGTAAGAGTAAAATTAAACACTAAGAATCACTAAATAATTAAATTTCAAAATTACCCTAATTATACTTCAGACAGTGTTTTTCACAAATTTTCAATATTAAATCAAGAAATGCCTGACAATTTTTAAAACTCTGTTAAGCAAAATGTTCTCAATTTAATCATGTGTTATTTATTGCTTAAGGAGATTGAGATTCCTAGCCTGAAACTGGCAGTTTGAGAGTCAGGTAGTGTACCTAGAAAGAAAATCACTTGAGTTCTTTACAGTAAAGTAGCAGAATTGCTGAGGTAAGATTTTTGGGAAAATCCTGTCTCACAAGGTAGTCCTATGTACAATTCCCAACAGTGAGTGGTGCCATCTGCCACTTCAGAGGG
>NW_028073371.1:0-797 GCF_014824575.4 Sturnira hondurensis
GGTGTCTTGTAGGCAGCATATATGTGGGACATGCTTTCTTATCCATTCAGCTCTTCTATGTCTTTCAATTGGTATATTTAATCCATTTACATTTAAGGTTATTAGTGAAAGGTACTTATTCATTGCCTTTTGTGTATGTGTGTTCCTCTCCGTCTCTCTCTTTTCCTTCCTTTCCTAAAGCAGCAATTCTAGTAATTCTTGTCGAGCTGGTTTGGTGGAAGTATATTCTTTTTGACTTCTTTTGTCCTGGAAGCTCTTTATTTGGCCTTCTATCTTGATTGAGAGCCTTGCTGTGTAAAATAGCCCTGGTTGTAGTCCTCTGTTTCACATTACTTGGAATATTTCCTGACATTCTCTTCTTACTTGCAATGTTTCCATTGAGAAGTCAGTAGCCAACCTTATTGGGACCCCCTTGTATGTTACTTCGTTTGTCTCCCTTGCTGCCTTTAGGATTCTCTCTTTGTCTTGGAGTTTTGCCATTTTAATGATGATGTGTCTTGCAGTAGGCCTCTTTGGGTTCCACCTGCCTGGGATTCTCTGTGATTCCTGGATTCGTGTGACTTTCTCTCTCTTCAACTTAGGAAAATTTTCCGTTATTACTCTTTCAAGAGGTATTCTATCCCTTGTTCTTCTTCCTCTCCTTCTGGTATTCCTATTGTTCGGATATTATTACGTTTCATATTGTGTTCCTTTTCTCTTAAACTCTCCTCGTTCTTTCTGATTCTCTTTTCCATGACTTGGTCCATCTGGGAGATTCTCTCTACCCTGTCCTCTAGCTCACTTTTGTGGTCTTCCAC
>NW_028073372.1:0-640 GCF_014824575.4 Sturnira hondurensis
AGCACTTTTTCTCTAAAATACCCATAAAGACAAATGAAACAAAAAGAAAACTATTGTCCAAACCCCGTACACTAGAGTTAGCTCATCTGTATTGTGGTGTGTAGAGCGTATAGAAGCCGGTCTAAACAGTGCGCTATTTCTGCCCAGTGTGAAAAGTGACGTGTAGATGCTGACCTAAGAGATAACTAGGCCTTCGGGACATTTACATCATCCTTTTTTCTGCCTTTTTTCCCCCAACTGCTAATAAAAGTTTAGGTGAATTTTTAGAGTATAGATTTGTTCCCATTGTTGACATCAATTTTGCATAGCTATTTTGAGATTTTTATGGCACATAGGGGGAATACGAATGAAAACATAACGATGCTCGTTTGTCTATTTCTTCCATGAAAAGGACCGATTTAACAGGCAGCTCGTGAGAGGGACAGGGCTGTTGGCTTGTGGTGGCACTTGACTGCGGAACAGTATGACCTGAAGGCGAGGTGTGGTGTTCATTCCCATCTGGGAAGGTTCCCCTCTCCTCTCTGTGCTCACCATTTCACTTAAACTTTGTGATTGCCATGTGGTGAACAGACACCTACTGCTTTCTGGTGCTCCCTCTGCCCCCCCCCCCCCGATGGGTGGCTGCTGCTGGGCTGGGCGC
>NW_028073373.1:0-822 GCF_014824575.4 Sturnira hondurensis
AGTTTTTAGGGTTCAGCCTTTGTAGATTATTTGGAGGGTCTGGAACACTTTGATAAGGCCCTTGCTCGAGCATTAAGAGCCATGATGTCCCCTCACATAGTGGAGACTCGCCTACAGGGAACGTGATGGGGCACTGAGGAGTTGTTGCACTCTGTAGGAGGTGCTTAAGCCTCAGCTTCTGTCATTGGGGCAGGCCCCATCCTTCTTCATTGGCAGACCCTGGCCCATGAGTAATGGTGTAGGTGTCCGTTTTCCTTCTGGTTGTTCAGGGTCAGCTGGGCCATCTGTTTTTCAGTCAATCATTTCTTGCCTCCAGGTAGCAGAGCTTGATGTCTATCGTGCTCATGATAAGTGTTTACTCTTTTGGCTGGCAGCCAGAAAGAAGCTGTAGGGATGGAAACACATGCATACCCTCTTCTTCATGGCAAGAGATCTGCAGGGCCCTGCCAAGTTCCATCTCCCAGCAGATCTCTGTATAAAACCTGAGCATAAGATATTTTGGCTCTCTCTTCTGAAAATGTTTCTCAATTGGAGTACAGAGTGATTCATCACAATTTAGAGAATTATATGTACACATGGCTCCCCCTTTTTCTGTTTTTAAGAAGACTTTTAAAAGTATGATGGACCCACTCAACAATTGCCTGACCTGTTGAATTGCAAGGTATTCCTATTTTATGTTGGATATTCCAATGCTGAAGAAAAACCTGAGCAGAATGTGCAAGGTATCCTGGGCCATTATCAGTTTTGATTTGCTGAGGTTGTCCTAAATGACTAAAGGCCGCAGGCCAATGGGCTTGTATATTTTCAGCAGGCTCTCCCATT
>NW_028073374.1:0-536 GCF_014824575.4 Sturnira hondurensis
AAAAAATTCATCCTAAACTTTGGATTTAACACACACCTTCTTGATGGGTAGGAGATATTCTCAAAGGTGGTTCATAACATTTATTTAATAGGTTCAAGTCCTCATCCTGGTGCCTCCACATTTTGTTATGATAATATAACTGAGCATTGAAATCTCAGGAAAAAAACTATATGTAGCTGAGAACTAGAGATGTTTTTAAAACGGGGTGGTCATGAAGTGCTTATGAAGGAGAAAAGTGAAGGACATGTATAGAAGATCTACAGGGCCCGCACTAGAAATCAATGTGCTCCCAGAGAAGCAGGGTTTAAGTGGCTGTCCCCTTTGGCGTGACATCTGGTCAGGGAGTGTCAAGACTCACTGTCAAATGTTTGGCAGCGCATGAGCAAGAAGAGGAGAAGAAGACCAAACTTCATTTGTGTTAGTTCTGGAGAGACTGCAGGGTTTTCTACATATTTACTGTATCTTGGACTCGTTGAAGGAGATATCAAAGTAATCGGGAATGAAACTGAGACTGCTTTCCGATGAAGAGGGTATCG
>NW_028073375.1:0-988 GCF_014824575.4 Sturnira hondurensis
AAGAAGTCAGGAGGAAATAAATTATACAATACTTTAAAGTGGCCAGAGCTTATATGCAGGAGAAGCATTCATACACAGTAGGAAGGTCACATTAGTTTTGATCTCTACTGACAAAGAAGATCACTTTTCCTGGAGTGAATTGGTGAGTAAGATTCTGAAGGCATATCCACACTGAGCCAGAGAACTTGTAATTTAGTGGTCATGGCTGCCATCAGATGGAAGGGAAGTGGGGTGAGTCACATGCTATCACTGACCAGAGATGACCTTATCTACAAAGAAAAGAAGAAATAACCTCTAGTTTAAGACTCATTTGAAGATCATCACTACGAATTCCATTTTTTTCAACTCTAAACTGATCTGGGCCTTTAAGATGAATACAGAAAACAGACTGACAGCTAGCAGAGGGAAGGTAGGTTAGGGGATGGGTGAAAAGGTAAAAGAATTAAGAAAAGCAACTCATGGAAACAGACAATAGTGTGGTGATTACCAGAAAAAAGCAGAGGTGGGCACAGGGGTATGTAGAAGAGGTTAAAGGGTGAATAAATGGCTATAGAAGGAGGCTTGACTTCAGATGGTGAACACACAATACCGTATAAAGGTGATGTACTATAGAATTGTACACTTGATGTCTCTATAATTTTATTAACCAATGTCACCCCAATAAATCCATTAAAAAACAAAACTAGAAAGATTAATTCATTCATTCCTTATAAAAGAAAGCTCTAGGGAAAGGTGCCTAGCTCTATACTAACATGTAACAAGTATGCACATGCTGAGTTGGGTTCTTTCTTTATTCATCATTTAAAATAAGAATGGGTGTGTATGAAAAATTATAATACCTACCTACTTAAGGGTATTGTCAGCATGACCAAGGGAACTAATATAAAGAAAGTAGCTGTTCAAGAAATAGTTCTAGGAAACAGTCCATGTTAGATGTTATTGCCCCTATTTTCCTGGAAGACAATCCATGCTGAAAGAGAAACCGTCA
>NW_028073376.1:0-529 GCF_014824575.4 Sturnira hondurensis
CCACGTGAGAGGCAACCACACATTGATGTTTCTCTCCCTTTCTCCCTCCCTTCCTCTCTCTCTAAAAATAAATAAATAAAATAAAATAAACAAAAAAGTATGTTTATTGATGAGAGAGAGAGAGAGAGAGAGAGAAAACCATCAATGTGAGAGAGAAACACTGATTGGCTGTCTCCCATATGCTCCCGGACCGGGGATCAAACCTGCAACCCAGGCTTGTACCCTGACTGGGAATTGAATTCTCAACCTTTTGGTGTACAGACGACACTCCAACCAGCTGAGCCACACTGGCCAGGACAGTTTTCTAACTTTTAAACAGAAATCCGCCTTTCACCAGGCAGTCGAGGGTGATGACGAAGGCGCAGACTCTCATCCATCCCGAGTCCGACTCCTGTCTCTCTCTCTCTCCCGAGCTGGGGGATCTCAGACAAGTCAACCCGCCGGTGCTTCCGTTTCTCCCTCTGTGCAGCTGTACCCGTGTCGTAGGACTGGCAGTTGGAGCGAGGCCTGGCAGGTAAGTTCTCAATAA
>NW_028073377.1:0-1654 GCF_014824575.4 Sturnira hondurensis
CCCTGGGGCCTGCGTGGTCTGTCTCACTGTGCGCGAATATGTGCCCGCGGTCAGCCCCGCACCCCAACTGGTTCCCGTCTGCCTGCGCGCCTGGGTCAGGGGCCGTGTCCTGCCCGACCCTGCTTGCTGCTGGCTCCGCCCCTCTTACCGTCCCCATTGAACGGTTAGATGTAGTCGGACTTCCGTATAATTCAATTTTCTTCTGTCTTTTGGTTGTGTCTTTGTTTCTCCAAACCTTTGTTGTATTCAAACTTGGTTGTGGGAGAAGGCACAGTGTTTCCACCTATGCCTCATCTTGGCGGAAGTTGGATTACCATAATTGATTCAGCCAATCCTCTGAGAATAGACATATATCTTGTTTTCTTTTCTTGCTAGTACAGATATGCTGCAAAAACATTTTTGAGCATATATATTTGTGAACATATTAAAGGATATCTATAAAATAAATTTTTAGAACTAGACTTTTTGGGTATGTGCATTTAATTTTTTACATATATTGACTATTGGTTTTTAGAAATATTGCACCAATTTCTATTTTCATCAACAGTATAAAAAAGAGAATTGCATTTTTTAGGAAACTATTCTATAAGTTTCTCACACAAGGACTCATGCAATGAACCAAATCAACCCTTGTGGAAGTTTTGAGCAATTGAGAGTGAAAGTGGCAACTCATCAACATTCATTATACCTCAGAGTGACATTTCCCACAGTCTACATAAACTATGTATAGGTAGGCCCTGACTGGCATAGAAAAATCCCAAGATTCTGAGGGATTGCTAAGGGTAGTTTTGAATTTGTGCTTTGTTGCAGTTCTTTCCTTTTCAAATGAAGAAAGAACCACCTTCAGGATTTCCATTAAGTCACTGGAGGTAGTGATGGAGAGGTCCTGAGCCTTAGCAGCACATCAGTGGCTTTAATTTGCTAAATTTGTGTGATATTGTTACCATACACACTTTTTGAATAAGGACAATTGTTTTTGAATCCATTAAAAAATGGCAACCTTTTGAGGGGCTATACCTGTTTTAGAGACAACACAACCTACACATAGGCATATCAAGTTCCTCGTAGTTATTTCAAAAGTTGGTAGTGTTAGATGAAAAATCTAATCTAGAGGCTTCTGATGATAAATGCCATGCTCTTTCTGGGATGTCCAGATCTGATTTTGAATTTATTCTAAGTTTTGGGTAGACTGTATTCTGACAAGATCCTTTGACTCAAGCACGAAATCTATGTATTTATTGAACAATTTAGATTTTAAAGATTAAACTTATCCAAATTTTACATAACATTTGAAAGTTATTCAGACTTCTGCACTTTTCAGAAAGACCTCAATAGTTTTTTTCTCTCTAAAAATCAGAAACTTGAAACTAGAAGTATAAACAGTATCTAAGATCATATCAGAATTTCCAAACTCATGACATTCAAATAGGTACTAAACTGAGCACACACAATCTTTCTATTCTCTCTCTTTGAAATCTGTTTATCATCATGTGAGCATTTTTATCTTTCTCATTTTTCTTGTATCTCATCTGGCAACAAAGGAGGTTAACAGACAGAATGTTCTTGATATTTCCAAATTCTCATCTTTTAATATCTTTTCAAAACAATATGGTCTTTTTCTTTTTTTTTAAATATAATTTTTATTTAATTCTTG
>NW_028073378.1:0-1518 GCF_014824575.4 Sturnira hondurensis
ACTAGTTAGTATTTTAAAAGCCCTCTTCTATTTCTTCGTATCCCACTTTGGTTTTTCTTTTTCATCGTATTTGCTGATGATTCTTTGTTATTGAATCATATCATAAAGAGAGGATTACACAAGATGAAAGGGTTATAGTTCCCTAGCACAGAATTTCTAAGCAGCTGAATGACACTGCCTCTGTGGACCTTTTCCCAAACGGGGGCGGGTGACTGAGGAGATCTCTGGGTGCAGGTGCCACAGGTGTTTCCCGGGCATTGACCGCGTGCTGAGCACAACGTGCACAGGAAGGCTGGGGACACCTTTCCCACTGGTGATGTGTGGGAACGTTCTACTTCAGCAGCAAAACAACTCAGCACACTCACTGCTGTGCACCCTGCTGCTTCACTCTCCACCCCACACCTGCTTTAAAAGTTCAAAGATACTTCACGTCCTCACCTCTACTCCAAGTCCTAATACGTACATCTTCTGAGGCAGATCCCTTTTTTATTTCAGAAATCTGGCCTTACTGGCTTTAGCCTGGGAGCAAACATCACAGCCAGACCCTAGAGCAGTAATTCTCACTCCTTGGTTGCAAACTGGAATCATCTGGAGGAGTTAAACCACACACACACACACACACACTTGCCTGAGTAGTTGCATCCTTTGAGGTTTGAGACTTTTGTTGAACTGGTCTGGGCTGAAGCTGGGCATCGGGACTTTAAACATCGCCAGGTGATTCTAACCTCGGCCCAAGCTGAGAACTACCGCACCAGAGGTTTACTGGCCCAGCTGTTCCACACTATTTTGTAACAACCCTGATGATTGCCCTATATCCTGCTTTGGCTCCCTTGTGTCAGCTGACTGTGAGCTTGGACTTCTGCCCAACCTTGCTGAAAAGGCCTGTATGTGCCCTCTGGAGGTCTTCTCTCCACCTGTTTCAGGTTCTGTGTCCTGAGTCCAGTTTCCATCAGTCCAATTTCATCCACTCTACATATTCCAGAAATTCTTCATGTCAGATCCACTTCTTGTATTCTCCCTGTTTTCCATCACGAATAGGGATTCCTTCCTCTCTTTTAAAGACATTCCCCATTTCTCACTTCAGTGGGATTTCAAGAGGGAAAGCTGGTGAGAGGGAAGGGTACTCCCAACAGGCTGAACCCAGAAGATCTTGTCGAAACCTTACATTGGAAAACTCTGCCCACAGCCTGCGTTGTTTGCATGCACGTGTGGTTGAACGCACTGGGGGCAAGAGCACCTGGTTGCCAGCTCGTGGCCTGAATCTCACAAACCAGAAGGGGTGAGAGACCAGGAGCCGGGGGAGAGGAGCTGGTGGCCATTCTGCGCCTGCTGTCAGACCCGCTTTTCTAAGAAAGGGACGCTTCGAAGCAGCAAGGCAGCCACTATGGGCAATCAAACTAGAGGATGATGACTAACAGTCACCACAATAATGCCAATTAGAAGAGTTAGAACACAGTGGCTTTTTAAAATGGAAAAGGTACAGCACTGAATAAAAATTACAAGATGCTCCTCTTACCT
>NW_028073379.1:0-995 GCF_014824575.4 Sturnira hondurensis
TGCACAGTTCCAACGAGTCATCAAACATAACCCACTTCAGCTGAATCTAACCAAGACTGTGCTGGACCCAGACAGTGTAGCCCCGCCCCACAAAGCTCAGTGTCCAAGCTGCCCAACAACAGGTCATATGCCTACAGGACAATGAGAAGCAGAGGTTTATGAATCCAATGCCAGAGAACAAGGACCCCAGCTGGTGATGGTGATTGACTTGGCTTGATGCTGACAGTACCAAGTGTAGGTGACACCACACAGAGGCAGAGGGACCCATGACAGCTTGGTGTGGATGTCCATGCTGAGGACAAAGACACATCTCAAGGGGAAAGGGGGCATGTACCACCCACAGAGTTGAAATCTCGGGGAGGAGCAGTGAAGTCCCTTCAGTAATTCAGACATGTTTGGACAGAGCCANTGATGGTGATTGACTTGGCTTGATGCTGACAGTACCAAGTGTAGGTGACACCACACAGAGGCAGAGGGACCCACGACAGCTTGGTGTGGATGTCCATGCTGAGGACAAAGACACATCTCAAGGGGAAAGGGGGCATGTACCACCCACAGAGTTGAAATCTCGGGGAGGAGCAGTGAAGTCCCTTCAGTAATTCAGACATGTTTGGACAGAGCCAGGAAGGTAGGTGGTTGGGGAGAATTCTACTTACAGGGGTTTGTGTGGTTTCAACCTCTTAATGACATCTAAGAAGGAGAAGCAGCCTTTATTAGTAGATTTCCCATGTGTGGCCAATGGAGAGGCAGGAATAGGTCATCAGTTGTCAGCACTGAAACATAGTGAAAATAGAGTCAGACTATCTACTCCACTTAACTATTAATGCATAGCAAAAATAAGATAATAATTTATTGTGAGTAGGTTGCAACTGAGTGTAGTGAAAATGAGAATGATTGAGTATTTAAATGATGACAAAATAATTGGACAATGGTTTTGGTTCAATCCCTTTAATGCGCTCTGTTTTTTTAATCCAGTGACATCAGCTTTTTTGAAG
>NW_028073380.1:0-1242 GCF_014824575.4 Sturnira hondurensis
GATAGGCTTAAGTAATCAATGCATATCAGGGGGAAACTGTAATTCCAGAAACTGTAATGCAGCGACTCCAGGAGGTCACAAGCACTTCAACCTTTGTGCCCCAAGGGGTGTGCAAGCTGTGCAGAGGGTATCTGAGCCATTGTGTTCCAAGGTGAGAAAGCGTGTGATGCTTATAAATAAAGAGTTGTTGGTCAACAGAAAAAGAAGTACTAGGAAAAGACTGCAACTCTTACTTCCGCCAAGATGGAGGCATAGGTGGAAACACTGTGCCTTCTCCCACAACCAAGTTTGAATACAACAAAGGTTTAGTAAACAAAGATGCAGCCAAAGAACAGAAAATTGGACTATATGTAAGTCCAATAGCAACGAACTGTTCAACCAGGACGGTAAGAGGGGCGGAGCCAGCAGCGGAGCAGGATTGGGCAGGAAAGGTGCCCTGACCCAGGCATGCAGGCAGCTGGGGTAGCAGTGCGGACTCAGTGAGGGCGCAGGGCAGGCTGAGGGCAGTCACACATTCGCGCGCAGATAAACCAGCAGAGGAGTGAGCAATGAGACGGACGGCGCAGGCCCCAGCAATGAACCCAGCGAGGACATAAGGCGGCAGGCTGACCAAGGTCGCACATTCCATGCAGTGGGACAGACCCCGCGGCCCTGGCAGCAGGAGGCAGCAGAGGGGACCGCCATTCCTTTCCTTTGGCCCCGCCCCCACATACAATGCCACAACCCAGCAACTGAGTTGCCCTGCCCTGGTGAACACCTAGGGGTCCGCTCCTCACACATAACAGGCATGAACAGTCCAAAATATGACTCAAGAAGAACTCAAAGCCCCAGAGCCCATAACTCTAAGTGAAAAAGAAATAGTGAACCTCTAAGGTGCACAGTTCAAAATATTGGTGATCACGATGCTCACAGAACTGGTTGATTATAGTCACAAATTAGAGGAACATATGAAGGCTAAATTGATTGAAATGAAGGGAAATGCACAGGAAACCAATAGTGATGGAAAGGAAACTGGGACTCAAATCAATGGAATGGACCAGAAGGAAGAACAAAACATCCAACCAGAAATGAGAATTAAAAAGAAATGAGAATTAAAGAAATGAGAATTCAAAAAAAGGAGGAGAGGCTTAGGAACCTCCAGGACATCTTTAAACGTTCCAACATCTGGATTATAGGGGTACCAGAAGGGTAAAAGAAATAGCCACGAGTGGAAAACTTATTTGAACAAATAATAAAGGAGAA
>NW_028073381.1:0-824 GCF_014824575.4 Sturnira hondurensis
TGTCTATATTTAAAGGAGGGGCATTGGAGTCTTCTCCGAGCTCGCTCCGGGGGGTTGAGGCAAGGTTGTATTGTCAGTCGTGCTAGCCGTCTCCGCAGCCGGTTCATCTTGCTTCTGGGCATGTCGGACACAGAGTTCAGGAAGCTAACGAGGGGCTTCTGCGTCTGTTGGAAAAACACAAACATGCCCCCTGCCCCAAACTAAAACTGGGTCAGGTCCATGACGAGAGCCATCTAGGGGGTCTCTCCAATAAACCAACGGGTAATATCGCATGCGCGGCCCCCAATGCCGATCAGCCACGGAGCGTCCCTCTGCATCCAAAGTTAAAAAGTTAAGAACAAATAAGGAATGTGACACTAACAGTTTAGGAGAATGAGGATCATACTATCTAGGGACTTGAACCCTGGACCCTCAGATTAAAAGTCTGATGCTCTACCAACTGAGCTATCCAGGCTCCGCTTGACCTGCTAGATCTCCCCAATCTGCTTCATCAGGCTTTGGCGGCCCCGATCGAACAGTCGCCACCTTAAAATCAGTCGCCACCTTAAGATCAGTCGCCACCTTAAGATCAGTCGCCACCTTAAGATCAGGTTCTTCATACCGTGGCGCCTCCCAAGTTGGAGGAGGCGGAGCAGTCAGCACTGGAGGCTGAGGGCAAGAAAGATTCTCTGCCGAATGAGTGGCTCGCAGGCTACTGCGAGTCCCATGCTCCCATTTGTCAAACTCAGAATCACCCCTGAGACAGTCTCTTACTAGTGTCCACAAAGAAAACGTATCAACAGGAGTTTTCTCTGGACCGTGAGCACGGTAGTGTTCACGAATAC
>NW_028073382.1:0-542 GCF_014824575.4 Sturnira hondurensis
CCTGATAAATAGTGTCTTAAATTGGGCTTCTGAGAGGCCGGCAATCTGTTGGTCGCTTAGAGTTATTGGCTCTGGGACTTTGAGTTCCTCTTGCGCCATCTTTTGGGCTGGTCGTGCCTGTTAAGTGGCAGGAACGGAGCCCTAGGTTTTCACCAGAGCAGGGCAACTCAGTCGCTGGGTTGTGACGTTGTGTGTGGGGGCGGGGTCAAAGAGGGACAATGGCTTCCCTCTGACGCCTGCTGCCGCGACCCCCACGGGCACCGCAGCCACCACCGTCACCAGGCCCACACATTTCGTTCCACTGCACATAAGTGTGCCACCGCTGTCAGCCCTCCACCACCGGGTTCGCCCCCTGGGGCCTGCGTGGTCTGTCTCACTGTGCGCAAATGTGTGACCTTGGTCAGTCTGCCCCACACCCCGACTGGCTTCGGGCTGCCCGCGAGCCTAGGTTGGGGGATCTGTCCTGCCCAACCCAGCTCTGCTGCTGGCTTCGCCTCTCTTACCGTCCCCGTTGAACGGTTCGTAGCTGTCGGACTTCCGTA
>NW_028073383.1:0-500 GCF_014824575.4 Sturnira hondurensis
TCTCCATCCAGAAATAGAATACAATACAATAAAATAGAATAAAATAAAACATAGTAAAATAAAATAACATCACTATCATTTCATGTGTGTGCTGTTCTGGACACGTCTAGACACATGTTCCCTCTAGTGTGTCTTGGCTTCATTTACTCTTTTCAGTTCCTAAAATGGGTGCAACTCTTGTACAATTGGAGGTTTTGTGACTAACCCGCGTGTTTAAAGATGCAGATTTTGTTCTTAAGTTTCGGTGTGTGGTATCTTTAGCATCATTCAGTTCAAAGTATTTTGTAACTCACATGGTTGTTCATTTTGGAAGGTGTGTAGGAGTCTATTTCAGAAGTACAAAGCAGAACTTTCCAGTCACCCATTTTCAGTGAATTTTATGTTAAATTTTGTGACAGCAAAAACATACTGTAAATGCTTTCAATGGTGCGATTCTGGTTAAACCTTTGTTCATACCAGGTTGGCCCAAAAGTCAGTTCAGCCTCCACCACTCTCACTGC
>NW_028073384.1:0-1942 GCF_014824575.4 Sturnira hondurensis
GGGGAATAGAACAACTGTAATGGTATAATCAATAAAATATATTTTAAAAAAATATAAAAAAAAAGCAAGAGTAAAGAAGTTAGTTAGAAGGGGAATTCCCATAAGACTGCCAGCTGATTTCTCAAAAGAAACTTTGCAGGCTAGAAAGGATTGGCAAGAAACATTCAAAATCATGAAAAGCAGGGACCTACAACCAAGATTGCTCTACCAAGCAACGTTGTCATTTAGAATTGAAGGGAAGATAAAGAGCTTCCCAAACAAGAAAAAACTAAAAGAGTTCATCATCACCAAATCATTATTAGGTGAAATATTAAAGGGACTTCTTTAAGAAAAAGAAGATCAAAACTATGAACAATAAAATGGCAATAAATACATATCTATCAACAACTGAATCTAAAAAACAAACTAAGTAAACAAGAAGAACAGAGACATGGATATAAAGAGTGATCTGATTGTTGCCAGGTGGGAGGGGGGTGTGGGGGAATGGGTGAAGAGGTGAGGGGATTAAGAAGTACAAATAGGTAGTCACAGAGTAGCCATGGGGATGTAAAGTACAGCATATGAAACAGAGAAGCCAAAGAACCTATACACATGACCATGGACATGAAAAATGGTAGGGTATTGCCTGAGGGAGTGGATGGTGTTGGGTGGAGCTGGGAAAAGGATTAGCGTTAGGAAAACTGTAATATGGCATAATCAATAAAATAAAATTAAAACAAAAATTCCTTGACAGTATCTTCTACTGCTAATCATATGCATACCTTTTAACCTAGTAATTCTACTCTCTACATTGCCCAACAGAAATGCAAGCACATGAACACCAAGAAATGCAAGAACATGTACATAAAGAAACATTCATGGTTCTTCTGGTCTAGATGGAGGCGTAGGTGGAAATAGTGTACCTCCTCACACAACCAAATTTAAGGACAACAAAGATTTAGAAACAAAAACACAACCAGAACAGACAGAAAATTGAACTGTACTGGAGTCCGACAACAATGGACCATTCATCCAGACAGCTAAGAGGGGCGGAGTCAGCGGCCAGCAGAGAAGGGTTCCAGCAGGAAGAGGCGGTGAATGGCAGACCCCGGGGAGGAAATGAGCAAACCCAGTGATGTGCAGAAGGCAGCTAGCTGACTATGGACACACGTTCATGCGCAGATATACCAGGCAAAAAATGGGCAGTGAAACAGACCATGCAACCCAGAGCCCCAGCAACAGGAAATAAAGCCTAAAAGCACCAATTGAAAAACTTGTCGGGGTGGAGGTGCCGGGGCTCACAGAGAGTTCATTGGAGAGACCCACAGGGTTCTAGAATGTACACAAGCCCACCCACCTGGGAACCAGCACCAGAGGGCCCAATTTGCCTGTGGAAAGTGACAGAGGGGACCGAAATCCAAGAGAGTGGAGCAAACACCATTATTCCTTCTTTGACCCTGCCCTCACATAAGCGTCACGACCCAGCTGCCCTGGTGAACACCTAATGCTCCACCCCTCATACATAATAGGTGCAACCTGACCAAAAATGGAGAAGAACAAATCAAAGCCCCAGAGCCAATACTTTTAAGCAACCAAGAGATAGCCAACCTACTAGATGCACAGTTCAAAGCACCAGTGATCAGGATGCTCACAGAAGTGGTTGATTTTGGTCACAAAGTAGAGAGAAAAAATGAAGGCTATGCTAAGTGAAATGAAGGAAAATGCACAGGAAACCAATAGTGATGAGAAGGAAACTGGGACTCAAATCAATGGAATGGACCAGAAGGAAGAAAGAAATGACCAAACAGAAAAGAATGCAGAAGCAAGAATTCAAAAAAATTCAAAAAAGCCTGGAGGCTTAAGAACCTCCAGGACGTCTTTAAACATTCCAACATCTGAATTATAGGGGTTCCAGAAGGGGAAGAGGAAGAGCAACAAGTGGAAAAGTTATTTGAACAAATAA
>NW_028073385.1:0-3963 GCF_014824575.4 Sturnira hondurensis
TAATTCAGCTTGGTGGTTCTCTCTGCTCTGTGATAGGCTGAATAAACAAGCCTGCCCACCCCGCCCCAAAGACCACACACTGATCCCCAGAACCTGTGAACATTACAAGAGTGACTTACAGAGGTGATCAGAGGATCTTGAGGTGGGAGATTATTCTGGGTTGTCTGGGTGGCCCGAATGCAATGACAAGGACCCTCTGTAATCCCAGAGGGAGGCATGGAGGTTGATGGATGAAGTAGAAGATGTGAGGGCCAGCAAGAGGCTGCAGGGATTCTAGGTGGGGCTGTGAGCCCAGGAGCCCAGGGGCTACAGGCCTGAGAAATACAAGGGGGTGGGTTTGCCCCAGAGCCCCCCGAAGGAATCAGCCCTGCCCATGCCTTGGCTGCAGCCAGGGCGACTGATTGGGGATTTCTGGTTTCCAGGTCTGGAGGAAAATAAGTTCGTGTTGTTTTTAAGCACTAACTTAGTGGCAACTTATGACAGAGGTGACAGGGAATTAACAAGGCCTCCACTTGCATAACCAGGGAAGAGTTAGGACTCAGTATAGATTTGGAATTCCGTATTGGCCAAGTGAGGGTGGGGCTGAAAGACACACAATCTGGCCTACAAAGGTGAACCAGGGGTAGAGTATGAGAGGGAGACATAAGCAAGACTCTGGTCTGCTCCAAGCAGTAGCTGTGGGGCCAGCAGGAGACAGAAGACCACGTGCAGCCTCAACAGCGGGTCCTTTGGTGAGTTTGCACAGAGAAGGGAGGTGGGCTGTGACTGCAGGTAGAGCCAGACACAGTTGTAGGCATTTGGTTCTTATTTTGCTCATACATAAATCAATACCAGAGAGGAGAATTTCTACCAGGGATTTGAACTGGGTATTTTTGGAGGAGGTTGCTGAAAGATACGACGGGATCCCCTTTGATGCTGGGGAATTCGTTGTCACCAGGGAGGTTGGTGCGAGAGAGCATGGGTGTCCCTGCTGAAGTGAGGCTGGATGTGGCTGAGTATTCTTCAGGTGAGCTGTCTAAGGTGACAACTGGTTATGCTGCCGCTTCCCTTACCTGGATGTAACTAAAAGTCGGAAAGGAAATAAAAACTACTGAGTAGTGAAGAAGGATGTTTTTGCTTCTGTGTACGTACTGTGGTTTTATTTATTTGAAATGTTTTACTTGATTAAACTTATTGGGGTCACTGTGGTTGTCACATTGTACTGCTTTCAGGCGTGCAGTTCTATGACACAGTGTCTGTGTGCTGCACTACACACACATCTCCCAGAGTCCAGTCCCATTCCAGGGTCGTGTGGTGGACTCCTCGCCCCCTGCCCCGCCCCTCTGCCAACAGTCCCACTATTGTCTGTGACAGGGAGTGAGCTTGTTCTGCTAGTGTGTTGCTTTTTGTCTGATAGCCCCCATGGGAGTTAGATCACATCGTTCTTGTCCTTCCCCATCTATTTTGTTTAGCACGATACTCTAAAGATCCATCCCTGTGGTGGCAAATGGCAATATTTCGTCGTATGTGTGGCTGAGTCCCATCCTACTGTGTGTACACGCACCGCTTTATCCAACCACCCACTGAAGGACACTGGGGTTATTTCCACAGCCCAGCTGCTGTGCACCGCGCTGCAGTGAACACAGGGAGATCTATCTATGTTTGAAAATATATACTTATAATTATATAAACTAATGATTGTTTGAATTTTTCAGGTATATACTCAGAAAGGGATTTCTGGGTTATATGGTAGCTCTATTCTTAATTTCTGGAGAAACCTCCATGAAGTTTGCATAGGGGTCGTACCAATTTGCATCCCACTAGCAAAGCAGGAGGGCTTCCTTTTCTCCACTTCCTTTACAACCTTTGTGATTTCTCAGGATATTCATTTATTGACAAGAGAGATCTGTTCCTGGTTCCACCCATCCACGCATTCACCAACTGTGGGTTCAATTCCCCGTCGGGGCGCAGACCCAGGCTGTGGGCTTGACCCTGGGTCAGGGCGCATAGGGGAGGCCCCTGGGTGGTGTTTCTCTCTCACAGCGATGTTTCTCTCCCACTTCAATGTTTCTCTCTCTCTCCCTCTCTGCCTCTGAAATCAACGAACATGTCCTTGGGCGAGGATTTAAAAAATTGATCAAGGGGAAACATAATAATTACACCAAAGTAAAATTTGTCTTTAAAAAAAAGATGTTATTTATTTATTTTTTGAAAGAGGGGATAGGAGGGGGAAAGACACGGAGGGAAACATCAATGTTGGTTGCCTCTCACATGTCCCCCATTGGGGACCTGGCCATGCAACCCAGACATGTGCCCCCACTAGGAATTGAACCAGTGACTCTTTGGTTCTCAGCCCATGCTCAATCGACTGAGCTTCACCAGCTAGGGCTTAAAATTTGCCTTTTAAATGAGAAATTCTATGCTAAATGGCCTAGATTTAATGTTTCTGATGACATCTCTGATGCTACAGTCTTATTAAATGCCTTTACCCAATTTAACTTTTGTTATTAATGAAGCATTTAATACCCTGTTCTGAAATAGAGTTGCAATTTCCTGCTTCTGTCTTTTAATGACCTTACTCACGGATTTGCTTTTTGATTTGTTTCAAGTAGAAGAGTTCCTTTAAATGTTTCTTGTAATGCAGGTGTTGTGGTGGTAAGTGCCCTCAGCTGTGTGTGTCTGGAAATGCCTTTATTTTCCCTTCATGTCTAAAGAATAACTTCATTGGGTATATTATTCTTGACTGATGATTTCTCTCTTTTCACATGTTTGAGTATTTGATTCCATTCTCTCTTAGCTTGTATTCTGCTGAATACTCTGATGAGTATCTAATAGGGTTTTCTTGGTAGGATATGGTCATTTTCTCTGTGGGTGCCTGCCGAGGTCCGGCTGCAGCAGGGTCCAGGGATTCCTGAAAGGTGGGGAAGGCATCGGCGATGGGTAACAGACGACAACACGCCTCAAAGGACAGTGAAGCTCTGTTCCGTGTATTGCAAGTACAAGCAGGTTTTTATATTTTCATTTTTGGTATGATGAACATTTGCAGGTGCATAGCATGATCAGGTAAGCAGAAAAAATCAATACAAAGATAACCAGGAAAAGTACAAGAATTTCCATAATTTCAGTTATGTTAAACAAAAGTTGTTTTGACCAGGAGAACCATTAATTAGACAATTTGAAACAGCTCTATGTACAGAGTTTGAATGTCTTGTTGTTTATTAAAGTTCTCAGAGTTTGTCATGGGGCAAAAGGTACGCTAGATGGAGCAGAGTTTAATAAATTCGTTATAAGCCTTTGTGATGTCTAACTTAGCTATCTATCCTTTTCTGTCTAAAATGTTTCTCTGTGTACTATGGACTCTAACTCCTTGGTAATCACTTCTACGTGCTTAGTTTGTAGTAGCTAATCAGCTTCTCTTGTTTCTTTGCCTGTCTACTTCTAATTGATATGTATTCTTATTCAAAGTAAAGGAGGGGCTGTTATTCCAATAACTTTTAGACATTCAGGGGCTATTTCATTAGAGGGGATTTTTCCATCCTTTCAGGCAGTTCCGTGGGGAATACTAATGTTTTCCCCTGAACTGTCCCTTCCTCTTGGGTGATTTTCACAGGAATAAGTAAGTACTGTACAATGCCTATATTCAATAGCAAGAGTAAAATAATTAAAATAAAACAGCCAATTGTTAACCCATTTTGGATGCCACGTTCTATTCTGGGGAGACGAATTCCTGGAACTCGAGTCCTCCAGGCCCGGACCTTGTCAGACAACATGGCTAGAACAGGACGTGGCAGGTGCCTTGAGAATTCTTTATCTTTAATGTTTGATAGCTTTCATATAATGTGTCTCGAGGAAGGTCTTTTGGCATTGAGACAGTTAGTTGTTCTGTTGATGTGGACACTGGCCTGCATGTCCACGGCATTGTGGATGAGACAAGATAAATTCACATAGACTATCGAGTCCTGTGGAGAAAGGGGGACAGCACGG
>NW_028073386.1:0-1014 GCF_014824575.4 Sturnira hondurensis
GAGGCCACCGTATCCCCCAAAAGGATGACAGTGGTATGTTAAAGCAGGGTCCCCTTGTCCTGGGTCCAGACCTGACCCTAACGGGACTGCAGTTACAGGCAGAGCATGTGACTGACAGTCATGCGCAAACGAGGCACAAAAACAACAACAAAGTGACGAAGAACAAGGTGACCCGCGGTCACCACATGGACGTGTTAGGGCTCCTCCTTCAGGACAAACCACAACCTTTTGTGCCTTATTTTCCCTTCAGGTCTGCCTTTCCCGAGAAGCCAGCGTTCCTGACACCTATCCTAGCTGTGCCCCTGATTTGGTCTGCAGAATCGCACTCCAGAACCACACTGGTCCAGCCGCATGACCCCTCCCCGTCCTAGTGTTGCTGGGGAAGTGACACCACCCGCTGTACCAGAGCTTTCTTTTCAGTAACAGAGCTTTCCTGGGCATAACAATGGGCGTTTGCTGATTTTTATCCACTCGACAGAGATGCTGATAGGATTCAATGGAGGAGTATGAGAAACTAAGGGTTGGATGCCATGGCCCCTGGAGGATCAGTGAAAACATCCCTAAACTGAAAGTAGGACCTTGCTTACAAAGTGTTTTGCACATGCAGTGCCTCATGAAGAAATCGGAGCTAAGAGAGAGTCAGTCCTGTGCTGGGACCTCACAACACCGAGTGCTGCGTGGATGTGTGGCGGGAGTGCGGGCATCAGATTTCTGTTCCTGTGAGTTTGGCTGGGGAGAGTTTGGCCTGTCCAAATGCTAAGTGGCCAGTTTCAGAGAGACAGTCACAAGTTCAGGGTAGGCGAACACGTTGAGTCACTTTCTCATTAGTTCAGTGACAGAGTCAGAGGTAGCTCAGGATGTTGGGGGACTTAAGAAACATTCTTAAGCTCTAAGGACTTTATGGGGAAGGAAAGCCTTCAGGTGTCAGTTTAGAGACAAAAAGCTGAGCCAGTTGCCCAGCCCCAAACATCCTTTTCTCTCCTCAGAGTCCCCAAAGCACTGCCCCCCCCCCCC
>NW_028073387.1:0-534 GCF_014824575.4 Sturnira hondurensis
GGCTAACTACCAGCAGGGGATGCACGAAAGGCAACCATACATTGATGTTTCTTTCCCTCTCTCCTTCCCCTCTAAATATAAATAAATAAATAAAATCTTTTAAAAAATCATTAATGTATTTAAAAAAATAAAAAATAAAAGAATAATCCCATCCTTCCTCCAGCCAGTTATTCTGTATCACATTTCCATTTTTTAAGCCTTTTGTTGTTATTTTCTAACCTGTTTCTCATACTACAATGTAGATTTCATGAGCGAGGGCACATTGTCATTGTCTTGTTCATTCTTCAGTTATTCACTGCTGTGTTTGTGCTTGGCACGTTGTAGGCACTTAGTAAATATTTGTCCCTTGAATAACTGGCTCACACTGTTTAGTGGACCCCAGGCCTTTCCATGTGGGGATGACCTGAGGCTGTGCTTGGTATTTGAGAGATGTATGGACCCTACGTTCATCTTCTGAAGGTTAGAGTACAGCATGAAGGACTGCTATCCTTGTATCCTATTTCCAGTATATCATAGAAACTATCCCAAATGCAT
>NW_028073388.1:0-745 GCF_014824575.4 Sturnira hondurensis
ACAGGAGAATTCTACAAAGCTTTTAAGGAAGATCTAACACCTATTCTTCACAGACTATTCCAAAAAATCCAAAAGGAGGGAAAACTCCCCAACTCCTTTTATGAAGCCAGCACCATCCTAATTCCAATGCCAGATAGAGACACAACAAAGAAAGAAAACTTCAGGTCAATATCGCTGATGAACATAGACGCTAAAATCCTCAATAAAATATTAGCAAATCGCATCCAACAATACATCAAAAAGATCATACACCACAACCAAGTGGGATTCATCCCAGGGATGCAAGGATGGTTCAATATATGCAAATCAATAAATGTAATACACCACATAAACAAAAACAAAGACAAAAACCACATGATCATATCAATAGATGCAGAAAAAGCTTTTGATAAGGTTCAACACCCATTTATAATAAAGTTACTCAGAAAAATGGGAATAGAAGGAGCATTCCTCAATATAATAAAGGTCATATATGAAAGACCTACAGCAAACATCATACTCAATGGGCAAAAACTTAAATCTTTTCCACTAAGATCAGGAACAAGACAACGTTGCCCACTTTCACCACTCCTATTCAATATAGGATTAGAAGTTCTAGTCACAGCGATCAGACAAGGAAATAAAAGGCATCCAAATTGGAAAGGAGGAAACAAAACTGTCTTTGTTTGCAGATGACATGATAGTGTACATGAGAAATCCTATAGCCTCTACCAAAAAACTGCTCGAACTAATAAATGAATTTGGC
>NW_028073389.1:0-1733 GCF_014824575.4 Sturnira hondurensis
AACTCCTTTGTAGGGACTGTCCCCTTATCTCTTGCTGCTTCTAGGATTCTCTCCTTCATTTGAATCTTGGCTAATGTAATTATGATTACAAGTGCCTTGGTGTGTTCCTTCTTGGGTCCAACTTGTTTGGGACTCTCTGAGCTTCCTGGACTTCCTGGAAGTCTATTTCCTTTGCCAGACTGGGGAAGTTCTCCTTTATTATTTGTTCAAATAAGTTTTCCAGTCATGGCTGTTTCTTTTTCCCTTCTGGTACCCCTATAATTCAGATGTTGGAACATTTAAAGTTGTCCTGGAGGTTCCTAAGCCTCTCTTTGTTTTTTTGAATTCTTGTTAGTTCACATTTTTCTGTTTGGTCATTTCTTCCTTCCTTCTGGTCCACTCCCTTGATTTGAGTCCCAGTTTCCTTTCCATCACTATTGGTTTCCTGTGCATTTCCCTTCAATTATTTTAGCCTTCATATGTTCCTCTAATTTGTGACTAAAATCAACCAGTTCTGTGGGCATCCTGATCACCAGTGTTTTTGAACTGTGCATCTGAGAGGCTTGCTATTTCTTGGTCACTTAGTTATTGGCTCTGGGGCTTTGAGTTCTTGAGCCATCTTTTGGACTGTTTGTGCCTATTACATATGAGGAGTGGAGCCCTAGGTATTCACCAGGGTGGGGCAACTCAGTATCTGGGTTGTGATGCTGTATGTGGGGGCGGGGTCAAAGAGGAGCAATGGCAGTCCCCTCTGCTGCTTGCCATGCTAGGGCCTGCGTAGTCTGTCTCACTGCTCACTCTTTTGCTGGTTTATCTGCAGGTGAAAGTGTGGCCATAGTCAGCCTGCTGCCTTACACCTTCACTGGGTCTGCTCATCACAACCCCACACCTGGGATCCGCCCACAGCTTCCTGGGTGCCTGGGGTTGAGGGATCCTTCCTCCCCGACCCTGTTCTGATGCTGGCTCTGCCCCTCTTACTGGTCTGGTTGAACGGTTCATTGTTGTCGGACTTCCATATAGTTCAATTTTCTGTTCTTTGGCTGCATCTTTGTTTACTAAACCTTTGTTGTATTCAAACTTGGTTGTGGGAGAAGGCACAGTGTTTCCACCTATGCCTCCATCTTGGCGGAAGTCCCTCCTAGGCAATGGTTTTTAAAATATGACACCAGAAGCACAATGAGAAAATAAAAAATAGATGTACTGTACTTAACATTTAAACTTCTGTGGTGCAAAGGACACCATCTAGGAAGTAAAAGGACAGGAGGCAGTGACTCAGCAATCTGAAGACACACTTATCGTGGGGACAGCACATCAACCATAGAAACATTTCACAGGCAAGTTAATTTGGCATTCAAGAGCAAGGCTCCTGGCTTCGGGTTCAAGATGGCAGAGTAAGAAGATCCTGAGCTCCTCTCCTCTCGTTGACATCAAAATATAACTACGTATAGAACAGCCATCTCTAAGAATGACCTAAAGACTAGCAGAATAGATTTTCTACAAATACGGATACACACAGAAAATGCCAGATTGAGACAAGTAGGAGAGATAGCAACTCAGTCTAGTCAGGACCTACCCTCTATTCCTCACTCCTCATGTGGTGACTCACAGATAGGAGGAATATCACAACCATGGAGGTCCACTCCTAAAGAATGAGGCGTCCAAGGCCCAATCTCAGAGACATGAACCAGGAAGAGGAGCTCCCACAACATCTGGCATTGAAAACCAGCAGGACTTAGGTCTGGGAGAGCCAGAGG
>NW_028073390.1:0-1370 GCF_014824575.4 Sturnira hondurensis
ACTCCCCCACTATTTTCAACGAGGCCCTCGGTAAAGACTTGCAGGTTTTCCGATTGTGCTGCTCCAGTATGTGGATGATATCCTCATAGCTGCCAGGACCAGAGGGGAGTGCGAAGAAGCCACCATAGATTTGCTGCGGGACCTCGAGAGGAAGGGATACCGAGTCTCCGCCAAGAAAGCCCAGATAGTCACTCTAACTGTAAGTTATTTGGGATATAACTTACAGGGGGGACAGAGGACTCTGTCAAGTCAGCGGATCCAGACAGTCTTGCAGATTCCTGAGCCCACCACCAAGAGGCAAGTACGGGAGTTCCTGGGGGCAGTTGGCTACTGCCGATTGTGGATATTAGGGTTTGCAGAACTGGCAAAACCGCTACATGAGCTAACCCGAGGCAAGGAAGAGCAGTTTACATGGACAGATAAGGAGAGGCAGGCCTTTCAGGCACTGAAAGAGGCCCTCGTAGCTGCCCCAGCTCTGGCGCTGCCGGATTTAACTAAACCCTTCCAACTGTTCGTGGCAGAGAAGGGAGGGGTAGCTCTAGGAGTACTAAGCCAGGAGCTAGGGCCATGGAAGAGGCCTGTCGCCTCGGGATGGCTGACTTGCCTGAGGGCGCTGGCTGCCACCTCAGTATTAGTCAAGGAGGCCAGCAAGTTAACATTAGGGCAAGATATACAAGTAATTGGAGAACATTATGTAGAACAAGTCCTGCGGGCACCCCCAGACACGTGGTTATCAAACGCGCGGCTGACACAATTCCAAGCCCGGCTGTTAAACCCACCAGCAGTCCAGTTCCTTAAGACTACAGCTCTGAACCCTGCTACCCTGCTCCCAGTCCCGGACACCACTATCAGCCATGACTGCAGACTGGTGCTCCATACAGTCACGGGCACCCGCCCAGACTTAAGAGACCAGGCATATGAAAAGGCAGATTTGACCCTCTTCACCAATGGGAGCAGTTTTATCAAAGATGGGCAGAGGTATGCAGGGGCAGCGGTGACCACAGAGGATAAGGTTTTGTGGCAGCAGGCGCTACCCACAGAGACTTCTGCACAGAGGGCGGAGTTGATTGGTCCAACTAGAGCTTACAGATGGCAGAGGGGAAGACTGCCAATATCTATACAGACAGCCGTTATGCATTTGCCACCACCCATATTCATGGAGCAATATACAAGGAGAGAGGCCTACTAACAGCAGGTGGGAAGGACATTAAAAACCGCAATGAAATACTTGCCCTGCTCGATGCCATTTGGCTGCCCGCGAAAGTTGCAATCATACATTGCAAAGGACATCAGAAGAGGAACTCTCCTATTATACGAGGCAACCATTTTGCAGACAGTGCTGCCAAAGAAGCGGCCACTGGCCCGCCAGA
>NW_028073391.1:0-4610 GCF_014824575.4 Sturnira hondurensis
TCCCGTTTATTTTGACCCTGGTGTCAGAGGAAAGAAGAGTTTGATTTTTTTTCTTTTTAAATTGTTGTTCAAGTACACTCGGCTCCACTTCCCCCCCCCACCACTCCCCCACGCCAGCCATCGCCACCTCCCACCCTCGTCCTACCCGGCTTTGTCCTTGTCCATGTGGCCTTTACACATGTTCCTGAAAACCCTTCCCCCTTTCACCCATTACCCCACCCCCACCCCTTTACCCCGGTCACCGCCTATTTTCAATGTCTCCACCGTATCGTGCCTGTAGCACACCCAAGTGACTTAAACTCCTTGACCCTGGACAGTCAAGGGTGTAAAAAGTAATTGCTGTCACCTTTGTGGTTCTTGTCACTTTATTTGAGCTGTGAGTGGGAGTGGAAGGGCTGTCCCCTCTCCCGTGAGCTGCCTGCCAAGGCCAGCTCTGTCAGCAGGGGAGGCCTCCTGTGGCCCCGGGTGCCCCCTCCCCCACCGCCAAGCAGCCTTGTGCGGTTCTGGAGTGTGGCCCTGCTGTCTGGGAGAACGGCAGCATGTGGGAACCGTCACAGAGAAGGAATCGTTCAGGGTGCTTTGAAAAGTAAAAGACAGGATCAACCGTCGCTGGTCAGTGGAGGAGGCAGGATGCTGACCTCCGAGCAGGGAGGGGGGCCGGGTGCCAGGCCTTCCAGGAAGGAGAGGCTGCAGAGCTTCCTCCCTGCCACTCCACCCCCACACACTTGACTTCCAAAATTGGATGTCATTACTATATAAGGCTGCTTTTTGTGAGTGAGTGAGTGAGAATGCACTGAACTCCTGGCGTTTCTAACTCTTTGGGCCACGGTGAGTTATTTTCACCCATCAAGGTCAAGCTCAGTGGAAAATGAGATGTGTGAAAGGCCTTGGGAGTCAGACGCAACCACAGGGGTCACCTTCGTTTTTACTTCTGTGGTGGGAAATGTAACATGGCCCAGCGGCTGGTGCTCAGCATGGCTGGTGCCCAAAGGAGCTGTGTAAATGTGGCACCGCAGTTCCCAGCTGCTGCAGGAAGACCCCCCGCAGCAGTCCTGCGGGGCCCTCCGCCTCGGGGTGCCCGCCCGCCCGCCCGCCCGAGGGAAAGGCTGGTCGGGATAGGCTCATGAGGCACAGCTGCCATCAGCCGGGGGCGCCCCCCTACCCGCCTCCCGGGTGCCAGATGCAGCATCTTCTGCCAGGCACAGGGCTGGGTATAGACACACGCTGTGAAGGACCCCTGAGGACATCCCCTTCTCTCTGATCCTTGTCACTTCTAACGGCCCCAGGGGTCCTCCGCTTCTCTGGCCGGAATAGGAAGCTCCTCCTCTGGCTTCACTGCCCTCCGCCCATCCTCCCTCCTCCCTCCCTCCCTGCCTAGTTGTGTTCCTGCCTCTCTTCCCTGAACCTGATGTTGCTTCATCTGCAGGAGGGGGGGGGGGTGGGGTGTGTGTGTGTGTGTGTGTGTGTGTGTGTGTGTGTGGAGAATCGGGACAGGGGCGAGCTTGCATGGGGAGTTACTCTGCCCCTCTGAGATTTTTCCCGGGAGTGCGTTCCGGCAGGCCAGCACTCCGCTCACAGGAACTCCACTTCAGGGCTCGGAGGCCCTCTCCAGCTTCCCAGGGCCAGCAGCCGCCGCCGGCCCCCTCCTCCTCTGTGGGAATGGCTCCGGCCCCTCAGGCCCCTGTGGCCTTCCCCGAAACAGGACATCCAGCTCTGTGTTTCCCCCAGGCATCTGGCAGATGAGCAGTAAGATGATTATGTTTTAAGGGCTCGATGAGTAAACAATGCCTGTTTTTAGATCAGCGAGTGATAAACTTACATTCCACCAGGGACAAGTACCCATTGTTTGCAGATGTTCATGAACTTCCTTGATGCCTTTGGGGATGAAGACCTGAGTCAAGTTCATCGTCTGAGGCAAGGCCAGCGAGCTGGAAGAGGACTGGGTTTCAGGGCTGGGAAGGGGGTGGCAGGAGAGTGGTTGGATGTAGGGGTGGGCCTGGGGCAGTGCAAGGGGGACGTCCGTGCTCCCAGTGTGCAACCCTGCCAGACCTCTGCCAGACCCTGGGGCCAGGGCAAAGGTTGCCCTCAGTCCCCGTTTGCCAGGGTAATCAATACGCTTCTTAAAGTTTCATGAAGACTTTGTGGATATAAAGCAATGGTATGTTTTTTTAAATATTTTATTTATTTATTTTTAGAGGGGAAGGGAAGGAGAGAAGGAGAGAAANTCTGCAGTAGCTGATTGTTTTTTAAATTTTATTTTAATTGTTGTTCAAGTATAGTTTTCTGTCTTTTTAAATATTTTTTAGATTTTTTATTTATTTATCTTTAGAGGGGAAGGGAATGAGAGGAGAGAAACATCAATATATGGTTGCCTCTCCTGAGTCCCCCACTGGGAACTGGCGTGCAACCCAGGCATGTGCCCTGACTGGGAATTGAACCACGATCATGTGATTCACAGGCCTGCGCTCAATCCACTGAGCTACACCAGCCAGGGCAACTGTCTGTCTTTTACTCCCATCCCAGCCAGCCTACCCACCCAGCCCTCCCCACCTCCTTCCCATTTCCACGCCCCTCCCCCATAGTTTTTGCCCATGCGTCCTTTATATTTGTTCCTATAAACCCTACCCCTTTCCCCCTGAAATTCCCTCCCTTATCCCCTCTGGTCCCTGTCAGACTGTTCTGTATTTCAGTGTCTTTGGTTGTATTTTACTTGTTTGTTTGTTTTGTTGTTTAGGTTCCTGTTAAAGGTGAGATCATATGGTATTTGTCTTTCACCACCTGGTTTATTTTGCTTAGCATAATGCTCTCCAGTTCCATCCATGCTGTCACAAAGCGTAGGCACTCCTTCTTTCTTTCTGCTGTGTAGAATTCCACCGTGCCAATGTACCATAGTTTTTTTGATCCATTCACTTACTGATGGGCACCTAGGTTACTTATAGCATTTGGGTATTGTAAATTTTCCTGCTATGAACATTGGGGTGAATAGGTTCTTTTGGATTGATATTTCAGTATTCTTAGGATATAATCTTAGCAGTGGAATTGCTGGGTCAAAAGGAGGATCTATTTTTAGTTTTCTGAGAAAATTCCATACTCTTCCATAGTGGTTGTACCAGTCTGCAATCCCACTAACAGTGCACCAGGGTTCCCTTTTCTCCACAACTTCCCCAACACTTCTTGTTTGTTGTATTGTTTATGATAGCCATTCTGACCGGTGTAAAGTGGTATCTCATTGTGGTTTTAATTTGCATCTCTCTAATAGCTAGCGATATTGAGCACCTTTTCATGCATCTCTTGATCCTCTATATGTCCTCCTTGGAGAAGTGTCTGTTCAAGTCCTTTGCCCATTTTTTAATTGGGTTGTTTGTCTTCTTAGAGTGGAGTTGAGTAAATTCTTTGTATATTTTGGAGATTAACCCCCTTGTCTGAGGTATCATTGGCAAATATGTTTTCCTATACAGTTGGATCTCTTTTTATTTTAATACTGTTTTATCTAGCCATGCAAAAGCTTTTAATTTTGATGAGATCCCATTTGTTTATTCTTTCCTTTATGTCCCTTGCTCTAGGGGACATATCAGTAAAAAAGTTGTGTGAAATATGTGAGATTTCCCTGCCTATGTTGTTCTCTAGGACTTTAATGGTGGCACAGTTTATATTTAAATATTTTATCCACCTTGAATTTATCCTGGTGTATGTTTTAAGTTGGTGCTTGAGTTTTATTTTTTGCATGTAGCTGTCCAGTCCTCCCAGCACCATTTGTTGAAGAGGCTATCTTTACTCCATTTTATGTTGCTGCCCTCTTTGTCAAATATTAATTGATTGTAGAGAGTTGGGTATATTTCTGGGCTGTCTGTTCTGTTCTACTGGTCCATGTGCCTGTTTTTATTCCAGCACTAGGCTGTTTTGATTACAGTGGCCTTGTAATACAGTTTGGTATCAGGAATTGTGATCCCTCTTACTTCCTCTTCTATCTCAAAATTGCAGCAGCTATTTGGGGTCATTTATGGTTCCATATAAATTTTTGAAGTGTTTGTTCTATGTCTGTGAAATATGCCATTGGTACTTTAATAGGTATTGCATTGAATCTGTAAATTGCTTTGGGATCTATTTTGGGATCTATGGACATTTTGATGATGTTAATTCTCTCAATCCATGAGCATGGTATATGTTTCCATTTGTTCATGTCTTCCTTGATTTTTTTCTTCAGTGTTGTATAGTTTTCTGCATACAGGTCTTTTACCTCCTTGGTTAGGTTTATTCCCAGATATTTTATTTTTGTTTTTGCTATATCAAATGGGATTTTTTCTTTTTTTTTATAAGAAATTTTTAATTTTTGTATTGTTGTTCAAGTAGAGTTGTCTCCATTTTTACCCCACCATGCCCCTTTGCCCCACCCATCCCCACCTCCTACCCTCCAACCTACTCCCTTCGGCTTTGTCCATGTGTCTTTTATGATGTTTTTTGATGGCCCTTCCCCTATTTTCCCCCATTATCCCTCTTCTCTCTCTCCTCTGGTTACTGTCAGTTTGTTCTTTATTTCAACGTTCTGCTTATATTTTGTTTGCATATTTGTTTTGTTGATTAGGTTCCACTTACAGGTGAGAGCATATGGT
>NW_028073392.1:0-910 GCF_014824575.4 Sturnira hondurensis
CCCTACAAACACAGTTAGCAAAGTGAAACACGAGGAAGCGCAGAAACAAACACAAAAAAAGAGTCACCTAAAATGAGGAGACGAAAAAAGAACAAGAAATCAAAAGGAATGGAAGATTACCTACTAAAAGAGCTTGAAAAAATGGAGGTAACCCAACTATCAGATGCAGAATCCAAAGTAATGGTTATACAGATGCTCAAGGAAGTCACAGACGACTACAAGGAACTGAGTGAGAACTACATCTGCATAAAAAAAAAAGAAACAGAAACTATCTACAAAAATCAGGAAGAAATGAACAATAAAATCTCAGAAATAAAAAACACATTCGAAGAAGTTACAAGCAGTCTGGATGATGGAGAAAATCAAATCAGCAAGTTGGAGGCAAAATATAGAAAAAAACATAAGATAGAATGAGAAAAATAAGAGACTCATAAAAATCAAACAGGTGGAAAAGGAGCTGCAAGACAAGATGAAATGTAGCAATATCCATATAACAAGAATACCAGAAAGAGAAGAAGTAGGGCAAGGGATAGAAAACCTATTTGAAGAAGTAATAAGCTAAAACTTCTCTGATTTGGTGAAAGTCACACCAATCCAGGAAACACAGAGTCCCAATCAAGGGGAATCCAAAGAGGCCCACTTCAAGACACATCATCATTAAAATGGCAAAATTCCAAGACAAAGAGAGAATCTTAAAAGCAGCAAGGGAGAAACAGGAAGTAATATACCAGGATCCCCAATAAGGCTAGTAGCTAGCTTCTCATTGGAAACGCTCCAAGCAGAGAGAATGGCGAGAAATATTTCAAGTAATGAAAACTAAAGGCATGCAACCAAAACGACTCAGCAAGGCTCTCAATTAAAATGGAAGGCCAAATAAGGAGCTATCCAGAAAAAAGAAGTGTAAAAGAAT
>NW_028073393.1:0-517 GCF_014824575.4 Sturnira hondurensis
GGCAGAGATCACCACCTATGAAGTATTCTTGCCAAAAGTTACCCCCAAGTGTAATTCAAACTTCTAAAATCTAGATCTAACCTCTGATTAAACCTCTAGAATCTAGATCTAACTATTGGTTTGCCAGGGGGAAAAAGGTACAGAGAAACCTGGTAAAGGGTTTTACCAGGGTTTCTTCTCTCTCTTCCAGGGAGAATAAATTAGCCAAACCTCCTTGGTATTTTCCATGGGAAATTTTAGAGACCTAATGGTCCAATTTCTTCAACAAAAAGAAAATTGTAGGAGAAAAAAGAGACGGGGGTAGAAACTTAAAGATAAGAACAAATTTAAAGACCATATCACATTTTGAAGGTATATTTTATTGATTATGCTATTCCAGTTGCCCCATTTTTCCCTCTCCTTTATCATCTTCCACCCTGCACCACCCCTCCCTCCAGCACTCCCCTTCTTGTTCATGCCCATGGGTCGTACATCTAAGTTTTGGGGTTTTTCCATTTCCTATACTATTTTTAACCTC
>NW_028073394.1:0-1066 GCF_014824575.4 Sturnira hondurensis
ATTTAAAAGAGAAAACAACAAAACAAAATAATGGATTGGAACAAAAGGAAATAACCAAAGTCTTAAGTAAAGAAATGTCCCTGAGGTAAAGGAGGGGATGAAATGGGGAGGAGAAAATGACTTAAAAATATCCAAGTTAATTATCCGCAAAGTGTCAGAATCTAAATTTCATTTCAAATGACAAGGGAGGGGAAACATTGTTATCTACCAATTATATTATTATTCTAGATTGTCTTTATGTGTGAAAACAAAAAAAATATTTTAAAAATATATAGGGCTTCAGAGAACATTCCACACACTGGTAAACAGTCAAGCTCTTTGAAGGCACAGCTAATATCTATCTTATGACTTTATAACCAGCAATCAGCAGGGAAGCTAATAAATAATGGCCCTCTCTACCCACTTTGTTATATGCTACCAAGGTTTTCTACGGGTTATTCTGCATTCTGTGAGGTTAAATGGTTGTCACAGAGGAAATACACAATGTTTCAGATGGTGGTGATGTCCAGGGAGGAAAACAAGGCAGGGCAATGGAGACAGGGAATGTTGGGAGTATGGGGTAGTTGTGTTTAACAGAAAATGGCCAGGGAAAACAAATAAGTGAAGTAACATTTGAGTAGAAATAGGAAGAAAGGGAGAACTCCAATCAAAATAGCCTTAATATTCCCTCAGCTTGACTAAAGATTAAACAGGCTTCTTCCTGCCCCTGAACTCCCTTTTCAGAAAACATATACTCTAAGATATTATAATTTTAACAAACTATAGAAATGATCTCTGAAAATATGAATGGACCTGGACAAAATTATTGTTATAGCAGAAACTCCCAGAAACTAGGTTCTTCTCACCAATGGAGTAAAGAATTAAAGATCAGTGAGTCTGTTAGGGTACAAGCAGAGTTTATTGGCTATTTGTTCTCATGGAAGAGACCAGGCCTAGCTAATGTGGGGGTGGGAGGCTGAAAGGCATACATTCGGGGTGAGGGGGTGTGGGGGTGACTTTCCTCACAAGTTCCCTCGAGTGTCATGGATGAGACTAAATATGACTGAGACAGGATGTGATCTGCTTG
>NW_028073395.1:0-526 GCF_014824575.4 Sturnira hondurensis
GCCTGGCAGCTAGAAGCTTCCACCCTGGGTGGCAGGTGCGGCCCTAGGCATCGTCCATCTAAGGGGCCAGTGACAGTCACAGCCTGGTGCATGGGACTCATTGGATCAGAGCAGACAGACAGATGCTGGCACAGGCCAGAAATGTCCTCCCAGGCAGCCTGAGGGCTTCAGTTCTGCTCAAAGGTGAGGAGGAACCTGGGGACTGTTTCTGTTTTAATACTCAGCCTTCTGGGGAACAGTTTGCAGGGTGAGCTGATGAAGCCCAAGTCTGGGGCTGAATTCTGCTGGGAGGGGCGAGCCAGCAGAGCCCACGTGGGGTGGGGGTACTTACACTTCGGGCATGGTGGCGGCGGGGCAGCACCTGGGGGCGCAGAGGACTCATTAGTGGGGGGCTTACAGGCCGGCACCCCAACCCCGCAGGGAGAGAGAGCCAGACCCCAGGATGAAGTGCAGAATGGGTTCCAGTGGATGGCGCGGGGCGGGGCCTGCGCATCTCTCCAGGGGGCCGTTCCTGCTCCTCACAGAG
>NW_028073396.1:0-708 GCF_014824575.4 Sturnira hondurensis
ATATAAATCATGCAATCATAAAGTCCTGGGAGAAAATATAAGCAGTAATGCCGCTGCCCGCAGCAGCAAGGGTGGTCGGGAGGTGAGGCGAGGGACTTAAAAGAATGGAGAGGACGTGCCAGCCGTCTCCGCAGCCGGCTCATCTCGCTTCTGGGCATGTCTGACACAGCGTTCGGGAAGCTAACGAGGGGCTTCTGCGTCTGTTGGAAAAACACAAACATGCCCCCTGCCCCAAACTAAAACTGGGTCAGGTCCATGACGAGAGCCATCTATGGGGTCTCTCCAATACACCAGCGAGTAATGCCGCATACGCAGTCCCCAATGCCGATCAGCTGCGGAGCTTCCCTCTGCATCCAAAGTTAAAAAGTTAAGAACAAATAAGGAATGTGACACTAACAGTTTAGGAGAATGAGGATCATACCATCTAGGGACTTGAACCCTGGACCCTCAGAATAAAAGGCTGATGCTCTACCGACTGAGCTATCCGGGCTCCGCTTGACCTGCTCGATCTCCCCAATCTGCTTTATCAGGGTTTGGCGGCCCCGATTGAACAGTCACCACCTTAAAATCAGTCGCCACCTTGAGATCAGTCGCCACCTTAAGATCAGGTTCCTCATACCGTGGCCACTCCCAAGTCGGAGGAGGCGGAGCAGTCAGCAATGGAGGTGCAGGGCGAGAAAGATCCTCTGCCGAACGAGTGGCTCGCAG
>NW_028073397.1:0-833 GCF_014824575.4 Sturnira hondurensis
TTCTTTTAAATTTTTAAAATATATTTTATTGATTACACTATTACAGTTTTCCTGTGTTTTTCTCCTCTTTATTCCCCTCCACCCTGCACCCCTCCTTCCACCCCACCTTAGTTCACATCCATGAGTCGAACATGTAGTTCTTCAGCTTCTCCATTTCCTGTAGTATTCTTAACCCCCCCTGTCTACTCTGTACCTATAATTTATGCTTCTTATTCCCTGTTCATTTTCCCCATTCTCCCCCCACCCCCTCCCTGCTGAGAACCCTCGCTGTGATCTCCATCTCTGTGATTCTGTTCCTATTCTAGTTGTTTGCTTAGTTTCTTTTTTTTTTTAGGTTAAGTTGTTGGTAGTTGTGAGTTTGTTCTCATTTTTCCTGTTTATATTTTTTAAGATTATTTATTTATTTATTTATTTTTAGAGGGGAAGGAAAGGAGAGAGGGAGAGAAGTATCAATGCATGGTTGCCTCCCATGTGTTCCCCGCTGGGAACTGGCCAGGAATCAAACCGCGATCCTCTGGTTCGCAGACCCACACTCAATCCACTGAGCTACACCAGCCAGGGCCGTACTGTTTGTATTTTTGATCATCTGCTTTTTCTTAGGTAAGTCCCTTCGACATTTCCTATAGTAAGGGCTTGGTGATGGTGAACTCCTTTAACCTGACCTTGTCTGGGAAGTGCTTTATCTGCCCTTCCATTCTAAATGAAAGTTTTGCTAGATAGAGTAATCTTGGATGTAGGTCCTTGCCTTTCATGACTTTGAATACTTCTGTCCAGCCCCTTTTTGCCTATAAGGTTTCTTTTGAGAAATCAGCTGCCAATCTGATGGAAACTCC
>NW_028073398.1:0-501 GCF_014824575.4 Sturnira hondurensis
CTGCCACTGTGTTTCAGTGACTTTAGGAAGGTCACTTTGGTCGAAACTTGGGGCGGGTGAGAACTATAAGAAATAGCTGATAAAAGGATGAAGCAAAATCATAGGCTTGGGAAAATGAGAATTAGGCACTTACACTGTGTTTATTACAGAAATTTCACTTTAAATGTATTGAAAGGGTTTCGTAGACTTGTTCAGACAGTTCAAAAAATCATACATGTCACTGTTGGGCTTCCAGTAGTAAAGAAAATGGGGGCAGAGGAAATTGGTTTGATGTGTTTCTGAGATTTCTTCACATGGAGAGTCTGGTTTTTTCTGAGGCACTTTCCAGATCGGTCATCCATGTGCATGGTTTTTTCACTCCTGGCTGTCCTCTGCGCCATCAAGAGCTCGAAAAGCTTGTGGACACAGAGGGCAGTGTGATGACTGATTACCAGTGGGAGATGGAGGTGGGGGGAGGTGAGAAGGGGCAAAAGGGGGAGAAATGGTGATGGGAGATGTGAC
>NW_028073399.1:0-512 GCF_014824575.4 Sturnira hondurensis
GGGGGGGATGGCAAAATCCAGTTGAGAGCCACTGGTGCAAACCCAAAGTTCGAACAGATGATGCTTATCAGCGAAAGGTTTGGGGCTACAACGTTAGTCATTTCAAAATAGAGGACATCAAATACAGGTCCTTCTCCAGGCGAGCAGCCACCCTTTGGAAATACAACACGCTCTCTCTCTCTCTCTCTCTCTCTCTCTCACCTTCAGGCACACGCTGCTGCCTCAGCCGCCCTCCCCTTGGCCTGAATAATGTTTATCCCTCAGCTCCCTGAGGCCCTCACGTCTGGGAATGGTGGCCCTCCATGGGTCCCCGCTCAGAAGCATTCACTGCTTGTCCCTTCCCTGACTGAGGCGCCCTGCACTCCAGTACTCCACGTCCCATGCCTGCCTCAGTGCCTAACACACGTGCTCAGTCTGTGCTCTCTTCCAGACAATCCTAAAATCCAAAGCGTATCGACTGTTTGCCCTGTGCCAGGCATTGTTTAAAAATAATAATAATAAAAGAGTGAGTA
>NW_028073400.1:0-1911 GCF_014824575.4 Sturnira hondurensis
CATTTCAGGTCATGGTGGTGGGTGTTGCCCTTGGGTGAACCCAGTCCAGCAGGAACAAGGTGGGTCATGCTTAGGTCTCCCTCATGCAGGACAGGGTATAATGGGGTCCTCACTAAATGTTTGACATCTCTGTGTGTTAAACTCAGCTCTGGTTCTAAGAAAAGTGTGGCCTCTGGGAGCTGTTGGCACCCTTCCTTATGCCTATACAGATGCAGATGTTTACCCTGTTCTCACCCTGAGTCTTGCTGGACTCCCACCCATTGGGTCCATGGGAATTTTGTGCTCTTGGGCCATTGTGGACCTGTCTGTGAATGGGTGGCCAGGAACAACCAATACTGTGTATGTCCATTATCCCGTCAAGTTCACTTCACAAACAAGTTTAAAGATCAAGTAAGTACTAATTTCAAGATGGCGTCACTGATGCATGAAGCCCTGTGCAGCCCAGGTACAAGGAAAGTGCATTACAGAAGCTTCTGTGTCGCGGGCTTCATGAATGCCACATGCAGATTGGGTGCATCTGTCATAGGAGAAACTCGGTTCTCCTTGTCAATGCAGTAAAAAATTGCAGATCAGCAAGTGTATTAGCACGCAAGCAGGGTTTATTAGTGATATGTTCTCATGGGAGAGGACAGGTCTTGCAGAGGTGGGAGCGAAAGAGCTTGTTGGGTGGCAGGGGCACCAGGTCCTTTGTCCTGACTCATATAGTTGGTGGGATGGAGGTGAAGTGACATATTGACAGGTAAAAGTGGTGCCAGCTTCCATGGGGGACATGACTACCCAAAGTAGGTGTGGGGATCATTAGCCTGAATCCTTATCTTGCTTCAGATCCCATTTGGTCATCTTGTAATATAGATACATGACAGAATTAAAGTTGAGGCAATTGCCCAGTTACTTATGGGCTTTTTCCATCAGCACTAGGGATTCTTTCATAAATCAGATAGTGACCAGAGGCAATTAGCCAAATTTGATTTACAGGTCCTTTCCTTGAGTGCTGTGGGCCCTCTCCCATCTTCTAGGCCTTGGGATGAAGTTTCAAAGGCTTCACCACCTACCTGTGTTGAAGAGGCTCTGAAGGTGCACAGGGTCAGTGGGAGGGTGGTGACCTGGAGGGAACTGAATCTCCCACCTCAGGCCTTCTTCTTGGGGAATCTGAGTCTCTGTGGTGAAAGCAGTGGGGTCTGCTCAAATTCTGAATTTGGCTACAGACTCCTACCCTGTCCTTATCTTCCTTTGTCCAGCACTAAAGACCCAGAAGACATGGGCACTGAAGGCTGTTCAGCAGGACTTGTGATCTCAGCGATCCTCTTGCCAGAGTCTTTCTGTGCTGACTCCAGTTTGAATGTTAAACTGAAAGGCTGGAGTTCCCATTTCCATTGTACAGACTAGTAAGCAGGCAGAGAGAAGTTGAGAATCATGCCTTACATCACACAGCTGAAGACAGAGCCGAGACTCACACTAAGGACTGATGTGGAAACTGTATGCTGTTCACCAGAAAATGCTGACCCTGAAGGGGCAGCAAGGACAGTGAGGAAGACGAGGTGTACACACTGAACCTGGCTCACATACATTTCTCCCTGCCATTCACCTCAGAGGCTCCAGAGGTTGTAGGAAACTAGAAGAGCCAAGAGAAGCCAAGGGAGGAGTGTAGGAAGCCTATTAGGAGAAAAGGCCCCACGTCCCAGGAGTCCGGGGAATTCCCTTCTCTGATGCATCTGTCTCAAGTCCCTCTTTTTGGGCAGACACCAAAGTAGATTGACTAAAGACTTATGCATTTGCAGGAGTTGAATTTCTGTGGCTGTGTGAGTTCTTTGTGGCTCTTCCAGAACTCTCTGCTTTCAGTGATGGGGGGAATGAGAGATGTGGGCTTCATATTTGTATGGAGAGAAAACATCTTAGAAAAGAATGTCAAAA
>NW_028073401.1:0-971 GCF_014824575.4 Sturnira hondurensis
TCTTGAGCCATGATGTTTTGGTCTGTCTGCACCTGTTACATACGAGGGGCAGAGCCCTAGGTGTTCACCAGGGCGGGGCAACTCAGTTGCTGGGTTGTGATGCTGTATGTGGGGGCGGGGTCAAAGAGGGGCAATGGCGATCCCCTGTGCTGCTTCCTGCAAAACGCTGGGGCCTGTGCAGTCTGTCTCACTGCTCGCTCTGTTTCACTGATCACTCCTTCGCCTGGATTATCTGTGTGCTAATGTGTGACCACCGTCAGCCTGCTGTCTTCCACCCTCACTGGGTCTGCCTGTCGCAACCTCACGCCTGGGATCTGCCACCCCTGCCCGTGCACCTGGGTCCCTGGGTCGGTCTGGCCGAGTTTTCCTGCGCAACCCGGCTCTGCCAGCTGCTGGCTCCATTCCTCTTAACGGTCTGGCTGAACGGTTCGTTGTTGTCGGACTTTCGTACAGTTCAATTTTCTGTGTTCGGTTGCCTTTTTGTCACTAAAACTTTGTTGTTTTTAAACTCGGTTGTGTGAGGAGGCAGAGTGTTTCAACCTACGCCTCCATCTTGGCCGGAAGTCTGGTCTGTCATTTTTAGAGGCAAGTTAGTAATCGGTGGGAGAGAAGTTATGGAAAAGAAATAATTCTACTTAAAGTTTATGTGTTTCTTCTAAAAAGGATTATCTAATTAAGTTTTAAAAAGGTTCAGATTCCTATAGTTCTCTCCTAGTTAAAATGTAAGTATTTGGCATTCCACCCACTTTACAGATCTCTTCAATTCAGGGATTTTTTCTTCTCAGATATTACTGTCTCCCTCATGTCCCCTAGTGAATGATACAGCACAGTGGAATGTGGCAAACACTCCCGCACTGTCCTGCTCCAGAAGCAAAAAACATACTTTATACTGTTGGGAACCACTCTGCCTGGTTTTAGGAATTGTAACTACTTCCCATGGCCAAGGATGAGTGAGTGACCTCTGGAATGCC
>NW_028073402.1:0-2214 GCF_014824575.4 Sturnira hondurensis
CCAAGAGGCCATATTTTGATCCAGGAGAAACTAGGCCTATGCCCTCTCCACTGGTCCCAACTCTCCCCCTGTCCCTAATCAGGGCAGAGTGGTTCATGCCCAATGTGATTGTAGGACCCCATTTCTGTAGTGGGAGCATGAATGAGTGTCTGCATCTAGTGTTTCTGACACTCCAGGGCTGTATACAGCTGTAGACTCAGAGTTGTCAGTTCAATGGAGAAGCCTGTGTGTCACCTGTACTGTGGTCCTAGATCAGTTGTTGTGAGTCAAGTTCAACTTGAAGTATCACAGACAGCTGCTGCTAAAGTCTGTTTTGGTTCTGGAGCAACTATCTTGGATTCACAGATTCCCTATTCTGTCTCTTACGTGATCAGTGGCAGTTGCCTCTTTCCCATGGCTGCAGGGGCTCATCTCACTGTGTCTTGAGGTCTGCTTCCCCATAGCATAGATACAGAGGCCAGAACTTGCCAATCTGGCTCCAGCATGGAAGTCCACCTGGAAGACACAGTCCAAAAACCTAACTATGTGTTGCTTGCTCGCACCTTATCATCTCCCAACCAAGCTGAAGGGGGTAAAAAAATACAAAAGGCCTGCGTGGTAGTCTTATGTCACCAGCCCCTCCCAGAATCCAAAGGGCCAACTGACCCTCTCACCCCAATGTTGTCTAATAGAGCAAAGTCAAATGTCCACTCAAATCAGTACCCCTTTTTTCTTGGAGGACTGCAGGAGTAGGACAGGGTAGACATAGCAATTCAGCAGGTAGGAGTGGGGTGCTGCACATGCACACCAGGTGAGCAACACTGGTCCTCTTCCTCAAGCCACACAGTTGAGACTCCCAGCAATTTTCTCCCCAGAGTCCTTCCAGAGAATAGAGGACACCTCAAAGTCACTGCAGGATGCACCAAGTAGACACCTTCTCCAGACTGGAACTGTCTCATTCCCAGTTTCAGTCATAGATCCTGGTCTTGTAACAATGGGTTTGCTCCATTGATGCAGACCCTAGCTCGTGGGGTCTGCCACATTGTGGATGTGACACAAAACATCCACACAGACTACTGAGTCCTGTGGAGGAAAAGGATGAGCATGGCTTTTCTCTCAAGGGGAACAAAAGCTGGAAGCCCTTTCTGTGACCAGCCTTTACTGGTTTTCTCTGCATATTACATGATGGTCCTCATTTTTTATACACAAGGTGGCTTTAGGTAGTTACCTTTTACAGATACCAAAGAAGCTAATGACAGATCACATGACAGAATAAGAATATTTGCAAATGAAAAGAGAAAAGTAGTTTAACCAGTTACACTGGTTCTTGGAAGGTTTAGCATGGATTTTAGAAAGTTACAGTAAGCACTTTCTATCTCAATTCAGGGTAATAGAGTTTTAGCAAAAGCAAGTTTCAAAGTTCCCTAGGTACATTGCAGACCTGACTTCCCACAGGAAAACCTATCGGTGGTTGTGGGTGCTGTGCATCTCTGAGTGGGAGCTGGGCCCATGCCACACATAATGGTCTTCTACAGTCCCTCCTTGGGATGCTGCACTCAGAGTCTCCCAGGTGGACATAATCCCTACAATTTACCACTAGCCAGTGCTACATGGGTCCCCCTTTTCACCTCTATTAGTGTAAATTAGGGACCCCTTTATGGGATGAGATCCCAGGATTCCTAGGGCAGGGAGTACCCTGCTGCAACATCCCATGGGCTTCTCAGTCACTGCCACTGTGAGAAGGGTTTCACCTATCCTTCCCTTCTCCCATATTCTTCCGTGCTCCAATTTATAAAGACTCAGAGAAGCTACACTTCAGTTGGTTTTTCTAGTTGATTATTTTGGTCCAAGAAGTGGATGGAGCTTCAAGCCTTCTTCTTCGCTAATGCTTCTCTAATATAAAATTCAATCTTTTAACAAAGTTGAACTTTGTGTTTAATTTTAGTCTGCCACTTGGAGAGACCAGAGCCCATGAAACAGTCACATCCTGTAGGTGGTGATTCTCTCCAATGTAAATGACCTTGTTGTGTTGAATGTTTATAAAACATAGTTCAGTATCTCATCTGTTTGCTCCGCTAACAGGGATGTGGGTCTTCTAAGAAGAGAAAACAAAGGAAGACAGGGATCTGATCATGTGGGAGGTGAGTGGAACCCCCACATCCTGTTGACTGATGTCATCCCCCACATGACTTCTCCTGATGTTTTCCTGTTCCACAGAGGTGGGGCTTAGCTGAT
>NW_028073403.1:0-875 GCF_014824575.4 Sturnira hondurensis
CTTCATGCTGTCTTACCCCACATTGTTACCCCACGTGGCCATTCAGCCTCGTTCCCCCGGGTCGGCAAGTGGTTTCCTGAAACTCTCTCCTTGTCCTTGGCTAAGACTGCTGTGAATCCCACGAAGTTTGCTTCCTGCTGCTCCCCTATACGACCCAACCTGTGGAAGTAATGTGCAAATGCATCAAAGCACACAAAGCATGTTTGGAATCAGCAAGCCACAGGCAGCACCAAAGACCCACATTCTCAGAAGTGCATCAAACCAAGCTTCCTTGTTCAAGCAGCCAACATTTTCATGGAGTGTCTCAAGCAGCTCCTGCTTTCTCAGGCGGTGAGCGACATGCAGCTGCTGAAGAAGCGCCAGCCGCAGTTTACTGAGTTGTCCCTTTAACATTGCGGGAACATCCTGAGGTGATGGTGAATATCGCTCCAGGAATTGCACTTGGGGCGGACGCCACACACTTTGCCGAGGGTGAGTGGCGAGAGTCTGATGGGCGGAGGTGGGTCAAATCCAGAGAAGTCTTTCCGGGGATAAGGCTTCACCCTGTTCACCCCCAGGTGGAAAGCTCCATCTGTCAAGGACACAGAAGCATACCCTCTTGCACGAGTGAAAAGCTCAGAGGAACCCACCAAGCGCCATCCCCTAGGAGACCTCTGTAGAACACCTGAGGTTAAAGTGGCTTCCACTCTTCTGCCTGAAGATATTTCTTCGTGGAGTGTAAAGCGATACATGGCCATTTCCAAAAGTATAGGTAAACATGGCACAGAAGCAATTTTGTCAGGGAGGGACCCATGACTTCCCCTTATTTGTTACTTAAAAAGATTTTGAAAAGTATGACGGCTTTCCTCCACCACTGCCTCACAATTTGGATGCTA
>NW_028073404.1:0-1029 GCF_014824575.4 Sturnira hondurensis
GGTATAATTCTGTAGGAATTTTCCATAGTCAGCACAATATTTTCACTGTCCCGTTCACCAGGACATATATGTGAACTGCTAGGGTGACAGGGAGTCCCTGCCACTGTTGGGGGGGGTCACCCATCTCTTCCTTCCGTGACACACTCCTCGTTAGGATGTGCTGCTGTCCCGCTTGGGCTGGCCCAGGACCTCAGTGACATTTCCACAGATTTCTGTGCTTTGTTGACATATCCCACCAGCTGGAAGAAGGAAGAATAAAGATTTTAGGAGGTGGAGAGTCCTTGTGAGCATTTGGTTTCTGAACTGCATTTGTGAGGACTTCCCAGAAGCAGAATGACCAGGTAAGAAACCCTCAGAAGAATTGCTTTTCTAGTCTAAAGGCAGCCTGTTGGCAGTATTTTTCTTTTTGTTGTTGTTCTGGGAGATCATTGTTTTTCTATTCAGCTCCTCAACTGTTGGAATGAGGCCCACCCCCATTATGGAGGGAAATCTCCTTTACTCAAAGTAACTTAAATGTTACAAGGCCTGTAATCTCATGTGAAACATACATTCACAGAAACATCTAGTGTAATGTTTGTTCACATATCTGGGAACTGATGCTAAGCTGACATGTAAAATTAACAATCACACTGCACCTCCCTCAATGATGTCCTAACTTTTTAAAATATTTTTGTTCCTCTAGTCTTTGAGGTCTGCTTATCTTTTTTTGTTTGTGAGGGTTTTTCAACATCGATGTTTGGTGACTGTTCAAAGCCTGACAGGTCCATGGTATTCGGGCAGATGGAAGGATATTCACGGCCCTGTTGGGATGTCAGGCATGCCTTTATTCACCAGTGGGCAAACTGCACGTGCTGCAAGCTGCATGTCCCTGCGTGTCTCTGTGTGGACCACATCGTGGCCCTTGGTTCCAGCACAGCACGGAGGCCATAGCCCCTTTCCAGTATGAGAACAAACAAAGCCAGCAAAAGCCAGAAAAGTATATAACATAGCATAATTCTGTGCACGGGAGCCCACTTCATGTTATGGGAA
>NW_028073405.1:0-1694 GCF_014824575.4 Sturnira hondurensis
CTGTCTTTTTAGCCTATTATCAAGAAACTACTCTATTTTTTTCAAGAGTATTATGACATAACGACTTCTGGCTAAGATGGAGGCAGAGGTGATAACACTTTGCCCCCTCCCACACTTAAGTTTAAAGACAGAAAAGCTTTAGAAACAAAAATGCAGCCAAAACAGTGAAAATCGAACAGTACGGAAGTCCAACAACAACGAACCACTCAGGCAGACCGGTAAGAGGGGTGGAGGAAGCAGCAGAGAGGGATCAGGCTGGAAAGACGGTTCCCTCTGACCGACCCAGGAGGGGGAGGCAGAGGTGGTTGGTGGATCCCAAGCATGGGGTAGCGACGGGCAGACCCAGTGAGGGCGCTGGGTGGCAGGCTGGCTGCGCTCACACATTCATACACAGATAAACCAGCAATGGTGTGAGCAGTGAGACGGACTACGCAGGACCCAGCAGGCGAACCCAGGGCGGGCTGACCACTGCTGCACACTGGCTCGAAGTGGGACAGACAGAGTGGCCCGCGGTGGCAGTGGGAGGCAAGAGAGGGGCCCTCCATTGCTTTCCTTTGTGTCTGCCCCCACATACAGCATCACAACCCAGCCACTGAGTTGCCCCGCCCTGGTGAACACCTAGGGCTCCACTCCTCATATGTAACAGGCACGAACGGTCCAAAACATGGCTCAGGAAGAACTCAAAGCCCCCGAGCAGATAACTCTAAGTGAACAGGAAATAGGGAACCTCTCAGATGCACAATTTAAGACACTGGTGATCAGGATGCTCACAGAAGTGGTTGATTTGAGCCACAAATTGAAGGAACACATGAAGGCTAAACTAATTGAAATGAAGCGAAATGCACAGGAAACCAATAGTGATGGAAAGGAAACTGGGACTCAAATCAAGGGAGTGGACCAGAAGGAAGAACGAAAGATCCAACAAGAAAAGAATAAAGAAACAAGAATTCAAAAAAATGAGGAGAACCTTAGCAACCTTCAGCTCATCTTTAAACGTTCCACCATCCGAATTATAGGGGTACCAGAAGGGGAAAAGAAATGGCCACGAGTGGAAAACTTATTTGAACAAATAAGAAAGGAGAGCTTCCCCAATCTGGCAAAGGAAATAGACTTCCAGGAAATTCCGGAAGCTCAGAGAGTCCCAAAGAAGTTGGACCCAAGAAGGAACACACCAAGCCACATCATAATTGCATTAGCCAAGATGAAAATGAAGGAGAGAATCCTAGAAGCAGCAAGAGATAAGGGGACAGTCACCTATAAAGGAGTTCCCATCACACTGTCAGTGGATTTCTCAAAAGATACCTTACAGTCAAGAAGGAGCTGGAAGGAAGTATTGTAAGTCATGAAAGCCAAAGACCTACATCCAAGACTGCTCTATCCAGCAAAGCTTTCATTTAGAAAGGAAGGGCAGATAAAGTGCTTCTCAGATAAGATCCAATTCAAGGAGTTCATCATCACCAAGCCCTTATTATAGGAAATGTTAAAGGGACATTTAACATCTTTTTCTAAGAAAAGGAAGATAAAAAAGATGAATAGTGAAAGGACAACAAACTCACAGTTACTAACAACCACACCTAAAACAAAAGCAAACCAAGAGGACAGCTAGATCAGGAGCGGAACCACAGAACTGAAAATCACATGGGAGGTTAGCAACAGGGGAGTCGGAGGCTGAGAAGGGGGGAGAAGATACAGAA
>NW_028073406.1:0-824 GCF_014824575.4 Sturnira hondurensis
TTATATTTTAACTCTCTCATTAGGCTTTTATACATAATTACTATAATCATATGTAGTCAAATATATTAAAATGTAGTCATGTTTAGCATTTATAATCAGCATATGTTAATGAGAACTTTTCTAGACCTCAATTGAGTGGATTTTGGTACGTCTTAGTTGAAAACAAACAAAAAATATTCTTCATGATCAGAAAATAGAAAATGATTATAAACATTGAACTTCTCTTTTAAAATAAAAACAATATTAAATTTTTAGAGTTCAGAATGAATTCTGCATTAACATTTGAAACTTATGTATATTCCCAGGGCAACTGTCTGTAACTGTTTTCTCTAGATTTCCTAGTCCGTGGGGCTGCCATTCTAAAATATGTTACAGTGCCAAGGTGGGTCCGTAAACTAAGTGCTACACATGCATTTGTTACATTTGTTTAATGTTGATTTGATTTACAAGTCTGCTTTTACAGTTGCAGTATTTTAGAGAGTTCTTATAAAGTTTGCTTTTGTATAGATACCTTTTAATGCACTATTTATGTGATTCAAACATTCCCTTCCAAAGAGGTGTTCCAGAAAAACAAGAAAGAGGTTTTACTTCATGGGCAAAATCAATTTCTGGACACTCATACACTTTACAACGGCAGTTTATGTTTCGTTTATTGCCTAAATTTCATTTCTCTTATTAACATAGATTTATCAACACAGAATACAGTAGAGACGTTTCTTTTACTTGATTCAGATATTTTATAACGTGTCAAATGTAAGATTTAAAAACTAAAGTCCGGAGGTAATTGGTCTCAGAGTCCAACCTGCTTCCAGGTGACTAAGTGG
>NW_028073407.1:0-3479 GCF_014824575.4 Sturnira hondurensis
TGCTCTCAGTTTTATTCTGATTTAGGTGAATGTATAGATTATTTTGAAGTGAATAACATCTTAACAATTTTGAATATTCTAATTTCTGAACATTATATATCCAATTATTCAGGTGTTTAAAAACGTAATTTTGAGAAGAATTGTCTGTTTTAGAGTGGGGATCTTCTTAATCTTTTCCTAAGTATTTATATTTTCAGATGCTATTGTAAAGGGTGCTTAAATTGTTTTTATTTTCCAATTGTTGTTGATGGTAATATATAGAAGTGCAATTGAATAATGTTGTAGACCTTGAATTTTACAAACTTGGTAAATTCGCCTGCTATTTCTAATAATCTCTGAAGGTTCCTTAATGTTTTCTATGACACAATCATGTCTACAGAAAAGGATGGTTCATTTCTTAGGAGATAGAAGAGTACTTAGCTTATCAATTTCTTTGAGGCATTTCAGCAGTTTGTGTTTTTCCTATACTTTACCCATTTTATCTAAGTTATCAAATTCACTGAATTAGCATTTTTCACAAGTATAATCCTTATTCTTTTCATTTTATTTCCAGTTGTTAATTCTATTTTTGACCTCACATGGAAGATTTTATAATCAATCTATAGCCCACAGTAGCTTGTAAGTGCCATTGTTGTTTCCATGAAATAATGGGGGAAATGGTTCCTGTCTTATTTACACAGAATGAGTTGACTTTGATATCCTAATTTTATTTTATTTTTTCACATTTTGTTTTCTTTTTAAAAAATTAATTCTACTGGGGTGACATTGCTCAATAAGATTACATAGGTTTGAATTGCACATTTCTATGATCCATGTCCAGTATATTGCTTTATGTGCTCACTACCCAAAGTCAACTCATCTCATTGAAATATAGATTTTATTTATTTATTTGTGGAGAGAGGAGAACTGATAAAGAAAGAGAGGGAGAGCAGCATCAGTTAGTTGCCTACCACACTTCCCAACCAGGGACCTGGTGGTCCACACCCAGGTATGTGCCCTGACTGATAATAGAAATGAGGAAGTTTCATTTTGGTGGCTGACACCCAACCCACTGACACACACCAATCAGGACTAAAGTCAAATCCTTTCTTGATATGTTTTTGGCCCCCTTTCCCCATTGTGAGGGATCTGTATGATGTTCATATACTTTTATTTCTGATATTAATGCTTTGGCTTTTCTCTCTTTTCTCTACAGGTACCAACGTTTGGCTGTTTGGCTTTTCTTTGTTTCTATTTTACTGATTTTTAAAAATCTTATCTTCATTATGTCCTCCCATAACATATTTCTGTATAAATTGCTTCCATTTCATTAGGGAGCTTTATTATGCTAATTCATGCTTATGGGAATGAATTTCTGACATCACCTGTTACATAAAGGACGCTTGTGATGCCATTAAACGGTGTCTGTATGAAAATCCTATGACCTCCAGTAGTTTTCTTCCCAATGAGCTGCATGTGATCACTGCACTAGGGAATTACTGAGTCTCCAATTCAAGTTTTCAAAACAGGATGTAGGGATGAGGCTTCTGCCAAAGTCTCTGGGCTTCAAATATTCCTGTAGTAGACCCTTCTGAGAACATCTGAGCACTAGCATTATGGGGTCCCAATGGCACTGCATGAATAATTTCCCATTTAAGTTCCCTGGAGTCAGCGTTCTTTCTTTCTTGTTATATACTAGGATGTGAAAGAGGTAGTAATGTATTAGATAGGATTTGTAGAATTGTGTAATGGTCACACACCACGTTATTCCCATGTATATGCCAGATTGGTGTAGGCTTGGTAGTTTGGCTAGATTTGACCATCATAGTTGACTAAAAATGTCTACCATAGCGCCCACATCCTCCCAAGCTTCTTCCTTTAAGAAACTCTTATGATGTTAACAATGTAATAGCTTAATTTTTTGAGTATGTTCATATCTAAATTTCCTTTCCAAACATGACAATAGATATGGCTTACAGCAAATTACTGTGGATTATTATTGCACATTTTGAGGCAACATCTGTATCAGTTACTATTTACAGTGTATTATTCTAATTGGAGCATATAAATTCAGCTTCTGTGCTATTGTAATCATAATCATATCCAGCAAATATCTATCATTCAGATAAACAGAAAGCATTAGTAGTTCTTTCCATTCAGCTGGAAGGAATATAGAGAACTTAACCTATGCATGTATTTGTTCTCCACTTCTGAGTCCTAATTTAGTCCAGAGTACCCTATCATTTCAGACAGTTTTTCTAAATTAAGGATATCTTTTCCAGCCTTTGCCACTTAAACTCAAGAGAAGAAGAGTGCCTGCATGTACCCTTTAAATCTTAGAAATAATGTGTGTAACATTTGGGGTTGCTAGATTTCATCCATTTCTTTGTTAAGCTGGAAACCACCAAGTTTTGGTGGGCTTTGCACATAGTTAAAATCTTCAGCTGGTACACAGAGGTATTTGATGGCTTTTAATCTAAGGCCCTTATGATAATATATGTGGATGTGGAGATGCTCAGTGGAGCCCATAGTAAACCATCCTAGGGAAATTACAGTGGAAGCCATCACAGACTTGATGTAGAGGCAGGCTCTTGTTGAAAAAGAATTCCTTTCTTGTAGAAAGTTACTCACTTGATAGTAGGCTGAAAAGAAAGAACTGAATTAATGGGCTAGAAGTCATTGTGATTCAGCTGAGATGGATTCACGCCTCCAGAACTACACAGCTGTGATTACTTGACCATTCAATAGTTGAAATATCAAGTTCAGTAAATCCCCCAAGCCTTCACTTCTCTGCCTCTGAGACCAGGGCCTCTAACATGTAGTTGGGGCATCCACCTCTTGTTATCTCTGGGCCACCCTGGAAGTAGAAGAATTGTATAGGGCCATACATTAAATACACAAATACTAATGCAAATTAATGAGCAAAAAAGAGAAAGGATTTAAGTGAATTTATGATTTTACATTGGGCTGCATTCATAGCCATCCTGCACCAGACATTGCCTGGGGACAGCAGGTTGGACACTCCTGGCAGTAAGGTCTGCCTTTTCTAGGGATATGGCTGATAAAAGGACCTAAGCCTGGTTCTTCATTCACTTGAGCTTAAATAATGTTTGCCTTACCTAAATATTTCTTAAAATGAAACCCATAAATTCTTATTCAGTTTTTTAATTTTTTTCTTTTGAAATTACTGGATATTCATCTATTTGTCTGTGTGTTATTCTTGGCAAGACCCAAATCTTTTTCTCTGAGGATTGTTGTCGCCGAGAAAACTGCCATTACTTCATTTGAATTTGTTCCAAACATTCTAATAAAGTAATGTATAATGACCTTACATTCTCTTTTATTTAAAAGATAAATTATATACAAAGCCAGTGAGGCTGGGTGCCGCCGCCCGCGGCAGCAAGGTGTTCGCGAGGTGAGGCGATGGACTTAACTTAATTAAAATAATGGAGAGGTCCAAGTGCTCCAGGCAGCAAATGGCAAGTTTATTCAAGGAACTG
>NW_028073408.1:0-1048 GCF_014824575.4 Sturnira hondurensis
AGCGAATGTGGGGTGGGTCAGCTTTCACAGGGATGTATAAAGCTTCTGAAAGGGAGCACAGCGCACTCCTTCCCGATGTTCAGTTAGGTGAACATTTCTTAGGACAAAAAGTATTCTGAATTTAAAAAGCACATTTTTTCTATAAAATTTTAAAATCATGTCCATCAAAAGATACATGTGTGTGTGTGTGAAAGTGTATACACACGCATAAATACTTGTATACTTGAAAAAGGACATGTATCCAAAAATACAAATAATTCCTAGAAATCAATAATACATAACGATGTAATTCAATGTTTAAAAAAAGCAAAGGAGTTGAGCAGATAATTCTCCAGAAAAGAAAATACATAAGTAGGCAGTACCTTCTTCATAAAAGGTTTTTTCCAGCTGCTGAGGAGATTTCTAGGCTGATGGGAGCCCACCATCGGTCCTCCCCAGGAATCACTGGGTAAAGACCCACCTTTGCTCAGGGTCCTGAGGCCCGTTCACAGGGCAGCTGCATGCATGGCATCCTCTTCCCTACAACACTCATTGATGAGGTTTACCATTTCTATTCCTGTTTTGGAAAAGGCCTCATGCTTTCTTCACCACCACAGGCAGAGAGTGAGCCAGAGACAGGTAAACAAGGAATCAGCAGGAGCTGTGCAGAGTCCTGAGGGTTCCCTGATGACTGATGTAAACAGAACCCAGCCAGCTCTGGTTGTGTCAAATGTACTACTGCAAGTGGCCGCTGGAGGGCGCTGTGGGTCCACAGAGTGAGATGCTGAGGGTGCCCTGTGGGACAGGGAGGGTTCTGGAAGATAGGCTGGGCCCGGTGCCTGCATCAGGGAAATTATCTTTTGAATCACAGGTTCACTCATCATATCTTTTTTTCTTAATGGGTATGCAGGTGTATTTCACAAAGCAAGAAACGATGAATTTGGCCTTGCATGAGTGGTAACCTCTCTTGGAACCTGTGTTTGGTGCAGAGTGTGATGGGGCTTCAGTGAAGAGCATGGAAAATCCAAGCCAGGTGTAGAGCAGGGAGCACCTGCTCCAAGGCAAAGAG
>NW_028073409.1:0-699 GCF_014824575.4 Sturnira hondurensis
GAAATATGTTTATTTAAATATGTGTGTGTGCATATGTAGATATATAGGTACATACAACTATATATGTGTACACATGTATGACAGCAGTGTGCTATATATACACACATATGTACACATTTAAATATAAGTATGGGATACATCTACACTCAACTCTTTTTTCACCTGGACAGTTTTATCTGCCAGTGGTATGCATGTCCATTTCAGGAATCACTAACACACCTGTCAGTTAAAGACCTACAGCAATAGAAAGAGCCAACTCCGATCGGAGTTGTTGGGGCGGAGAGATTCTGTGGCACTGAATGGGGCCCGACGGGCCTCCCTGGGGTTCCGTGTGTCCATCGTCCCCATGAGCCGCCAGCAGAATCAGACCTTGCATACAAAGCCCGAATAGTTGGTTACCTTACTGTCACATAAACCAATGAACGATGCTGGGTATGTGTGCAAAAAATGAAGATATTTAAGAGATCCTCACCCAGAATATTTGAAGTCCATGGGCCACTAGGCAGCAGGTGGACATTTCATTCAGAACGACGTCATTGCTAGCAGAAAACTAAGACACGGAGTTAAACCAGAACTTCCCAGCGTGTCTCTTATACACCACGTGACCTTGGCTGGGCTCTCGCTGGCCCACCGTTCTGTGTGATGATGCTAAGTAGAAATCTCGCGTCCCGGGCTCTGTCGCAGGGGGTAGGTAAGGCA
>NW_028073410.1:0-916 GCF_014824575.4 Sturnira hondurensis
TGCATCAGTTTTGAGACTTATTTCATAAACAACTGAACATGATGGAAACAACACATCGAAATTAGGATATAAAGTAAATGGAACCCATATCATTTTCTATTTAATCTCATGTCCTTCATTTAGTACATGAAGAAGTGATCATTTAAACTGTTTTTGAAATAACTGTGTGTGTGTGTCTCAAAAGGGAATGGACTCACATGAACAAGTATAAAAGACACATGGACAATAACTAAGGGTGGGAGGTGGAAAGGGGAGGGAGGCGGGGAGCATGGGGTGGGGGGGCGGGCAGGGTTGGGATTATAAGACAGAAACCTGTACTTGAACAAGAATTAAATAAAAATTATATTTAAAAAAAAAAAGAAATTAGGAAGAATGGATTTTGCCAGCCATTTGTAATATATAAAACATATAACCATCACATAAAAAGCTTTTTTTTAATAGTTCCATGGTTACTATAAAATACTTTTGAAAGTTAAAAAAAAAATATTTAGCCAAAACTTCATTTCTAGATTCTAAAGGTATCTCAACATTCTTCTTTTTTAAAAAAGCTTTTTTTTTCCCCACTGCTGCTCCACATGCAACCTGCATAGACTCTGTGGTTTATAATTTCAACAAATATTTTGCCAATATGTTAAGCCCTTTGCCTCTACATCTTCTTGTCACACTTCTCTGGCAAAACCTAAATTTTGGGGAAACACAACCATCTGCTTTTTTAGTGGCTGTACTCTAGTAGCAAGATCTTGGTAGAAAAAGTACAGTAAGACAGACTGATTCCACCAGGACTCATATCCAACCTCAAATGAGCCTTGACTCTGCCCAGCAAGCCTCCTGTGTCTGTTTGGTCAATTTGCTTTCCCACTCTACACAATTTTTGCCCTCCAATACTTTCTCTGGCCCAGTAATTCTCAACTGGGGG